>NW_009701537.1:0-1212 GCF_000703405.1 Apaloderma vittatum
CGGCTGGAGGAAAAGTACTTCCTTCTTTTCTTTTTTTTTCCTTTTTAACTAAAAAGTGGCACGTTGTGCATGCCAACGCTGCCCTGCGCCTGGGAGAAACCCATCTGGAGAGAGGGTCCAGCCTTCTCGTCACCCTTTGGCCAACATCCCCCCCAAGTGCCCTCCACCCCCATGCACCTCCTGCCACCTCCAGCAGTGTCACCGGCGCTGGAGGGGACACCTCAGCCGGGTGGGACGGATCCAAGCTCCACACCAGCGTGACACAGGGGGGGTCCGGGGTGTATTTGCGCAGGGGCTGAGGGGTTCATCAGGGCCACAGCAAAGAGGAGGAGCAGCCCTTGAATAATTAGCACCGGCTTCTTCTTTTTTGCTCTATTCCTCCAAATCCCAAACCCTCCCCGCGACAAAGAGGTGGCCGACCTGAAAAGCCAAGGATTTGGGACAAAGGAGGGAGCAGGGTGGCTTTGGGGCTGAGAGGACACCGGGTGCCCGGCCGGGCGGTGATGCCCATCACATGGAGCCAAGCCCTTCAGCCCTTACTCTTGAATTTCCAAGGATGCTTCTTTACCCCCTTCTCCAGCCCAACAGCTTCCCAGCACTGGTTTCTTCGCATCCAAAAACCCCAAAAAGCTGAGAACACCACGAAATATGTTTCTCCCGGTGGGGAGGGCAGCGGGCGGCTATTATCCTAATCCAACCCAAACCCGAAATGTTGGGGTCACTCCTTCTTTGAAATCTCCCGCGGCCTTTCTTCCCATTAAACCATCTCCCGGCTCAGCTCAGAAGTTTCTTCCCCACCCCCCTCCTTTTTTTTTTTTTCCCCTTTTTTTTTTTAATGTAATAATAAAGCATCTCAGATCTCCGAGTTGCAACTCATCTCACACCTAAGCGAGATTGCGTTTTGCACAAGCCTTTCAGCTGTTTTCTCAATCTCTCCTCTGTCTCATTCTCAATTCAGGCAGTTGCTATAGGTATGTTTTAATCCCCAGCATGGTAGATTTTAATTAGTCTTTGTACAGATGGCCAATTAACATTCATTACTTTTGCCTTGAGCGATTAATTATGAGTTTGGATAGAATGGGAGATGGAGACAGAGGAAAGATGGGCAGGTGAATAAAAAAAGGGATTTTAATCAGAGTTCGGGACTTTTTTTCCTTATTATTTATATATATACACACACACACAGAAAAGAGGAGGGGAAAGCATCAGCCC
>NW_009701538.1:0-294 GCF_000703405.1 Apaloderma vittatum
AGGCAGTGCTACCGCAGGACCCCACGGCACAGCCCTCTCAACCCCACCGCAGAGCATCGGCTGCCCCACAGAACCTGCACCGCGGCACTGCGCGCCGGGGTTTGGTGCTGGCTGGCACGAACGGGAGCCAGAGCCCTCCTTTGCCTGACAGAAGGGCAGCTAGCGGTGTGAATCCTCCACTTGCCGATAACTCCGGTCCTCTTGAGTTTGATATACTAACAGCCGCGTCGCTGCTACCGTAGAGTCGCGTAGCGGCTGTTAATTTATTCAAATCAAGAGGACCGGCGGTATTGG
>NW_009701538.1:691-6285 GCF_000703405.1 Apaloderma vittatum
GAACCCCCCCCCTGCAGTTTTTAGGCACTGAGGATTGCTTCTGCCTTGTGCCCGTAGAATGCTGCTGAGTCCAAAATCGCTTTTCATCCAGCCTTGGCTTCTTCAAGCAGGGTCCACCGGTGGATTTTGAATCCCTTTGCAAGGCTGATCTCCACAGCATCACCTCCTTGGGCTGTTTCACCACTGGTGAAGCACAGTGGTCAGGTTAAAAGACAGCATTGCAGTCACCAGGACAAGAGATGCTCCCTGAGCACCCAGTGCTGGGTTTTGGGGCTGATTTGTAGGTACCACAGTGCACAGCAAAGGGCTTTGGGATGTCCGTCCCACGAGCGAGGTGCTTGCAGAGCTGGCAGCTCCCTGTGGGGATGGGGGGAGGACCAGGACCCTGTGACAGCCCAACCATAGCAGCATCTGGGGCCGTGGCCGTAAGAGGGCTTCAAGGTGACCTGCAGCCGTGCCTGCACAGTCCCCTCTCCCAGAGCGGCCCTTTGCTTTGGGGTTAATGATTTACCCAACGGCTAATGTTTGATTCCCCCCCTGCTTGGCAGGTAGGAGAGGTTACTTCACCTCCAGCTTTGTCATTAGGTGGTTGTGACCCTCCTGTATGTCAGCCAGAGATCAAGACATGCTGCTTCAGCAAGGGGGTGAAAGGAAGGGAGCGAGGAGGGACGCTGGCACTTGGAGAAATGCACATCAGGGTGCAAGAGCAAGAACACAGCTTGGGATGAAAGCAGGAGCAGCAGCTTGCTGCTCCCCCCCACCAAGCACTCTGAATGAGGCTGTGTTCCCCTGCTGGCCCTCCATGCCCTTGGGTGATGGCCTGGGGCTGCTGATCGTGAGCGTCGAGACGCCTGCTGCCGTCAGAGGAGCCATCTAGCCGAGGTTCGACAGACAAGGGTCATACACATGGTCCCCTCTGAGTCAAAGCGGCTCTGTTTGCCAGCCGACCCCAGAGGGGTGCAGTGGAATCATAGGGATGCTTGGCAGGAGGCACACACGCTCCTAGATGGGCAGCATTGAGAGTGGGTGGGGGATGTCCAACCTCAATCAAGTCCAACCTCACAAAGGTTGGACTTAATCTGGAAGGTCTCTTCCAACCGAAACTGTTCTGTGTGGGGACTGTGGTGCCCCTTGTGGAGTGACTTGAGGTGCTCCTGCATGCCAGGGTTCCCCTGCATCCCAGCTGGCATGGAATGCACAGGGACACACTGGCAGCACTGGCTCCGTCCAGCCGGAAAGGTCATGGCAGAGCAGGAAGGTGTCTTGGAGCATCCCTGGTGCCTTTCCAGTGGCAAACCCGAAAGGTTTGGGGTTGGGGAGAGGCACTTGGCTTTTGCAGGAAAGCAGCTTTTGAAGCGCTCCCTCTTACCCTCACTGCTCCCCTGGCCCCATCCAGCCTCACAGCTCTGTCCTATTCCTGCTTCATGCGCACACAGGGGAAAGACACATCTCTGTTTGCTTGGGGATACGCTAGCACCCAGCTCCCATCCTGGGCTCGAGGGTGAGTGGTGTATTTGGAGAGAAGGAGAGATCTCAGAGCTGGCTGAAACGCCAACGGGAGCGTGGTCGAAAATTGCATCGCTAACAATGGCGTCTTTCAGCCCGTGCTCCCTCATCCCCAGCCCTGGGGGCAGAGGATGCCTTGTCCGGCTGCAGAAATTGCAGCGCCGGCTCTTACACCCGTGCAGACCCCCGGGAGGAAACTCTGGTTTCCTCTTCCCGTAAAGCTCTTGTGAATTTGGCTTCCTCCAGCCCGAGATAAGCTCCATCCCTGCATCCTGGTGTTTGCAGTTGGCTTGGTCGCAGCTGCCTGCTGCAGGGTGGCTGGCAGGGCGAGGGACGAGTCAGTGAGAGCGAGCTTGTGGAGTGCCTGAGCATGAGATGTCTCAAGGGTGGCGGGTGCCAGGCGGGGGCTCACTGTGAGTCCAGGGGAGCACTGACCGCTCAAACCGTCGTTTTTGGCATAGGGCTGTGTGCAAAAGGATGCTGAGCTCAGAAGGTTGCTGGTCTCCAAGATCCAGAGGTCCTCATGCCCAGCAAGGCAGAGGGGCTACGCTGAGCCTTTCCCCTCCAAGTGGCCTGAGGATGCCCCATGGGGAAACCCAGTCCCACCACAGGGCAGATGAGGGGGTTAGGGCTGGTGCAAGACGGTGACGGAGGTTGCCTCCCAGCTGGGTCCTCAGTTTTGGGTTGCCAAGCTTGGGAGGGACTTGGGGCTTGGGGGAGCAGAGTGGGCACAGAGTACTTTCAGAGCAGCAGTCTCAGGAGAGGATCAGTGAGTCTGAGGCCTGGCAGAGAGAAAACTTGCCTCACCTCTAATCCGTGGCATTTCTAATGTCTCTGCTGCCTGAGTCCCTGTCATGAGGCTGACGCTGGTATTGGGACTTGGCAGTGGGGGGAGGCTGGGGATGCTCCACATGCTCAGGTACCCTCAGTCTTTGGAAGAGGCACCCAGGTTTTCATCTCCTCCCACAATCCCAGAAGATATGTTTTTCTTCCAGCCTGGGCTGATATCTTCTTTTTTTATTTTTTTTTTCTTCCTCTCTGCTCTCCCTCTCCTCTCCACAATGCCTGACTTCAGAGCAGGGCGGAGGATCCTGGCTGGTCCTCCTGGACTCAGCACACCTCTGATACCCTCCCATGTCTCACATGAAATGGCAGGGATGGGCTTGGGGACACTGAATTGTCTCTATTCCTGCTCCTGACTCAGGGCGGGCCTGAAATCAGCACAGAGCATCTGTTCCCGGTACGGAGCCCTTGGCCGTTGCAGAGCCAGGGTGGTTGTGTTTCCTTGCTCCCGGGAAACGGGGAGTTAAAAAGCACCCGGCATGCTCGCTCCCGTCGAGTTGGCACCTGCCCGCCCGAGCAGTTGACATAGGAGAGGAGGAATCTGTCGCCCGGTGTGTGGGCGATGAGGATGTTCCTGCTGCCAAAACAACGGGAGCTGGCGCACAGAGGCCTGGCTCGCCCCGGCCAGATGTTCAGCTGCTTTGGGTAGGAGAGACCGTCCTGAGCAGAACTTCCCAAAGCGCCTTGAGAAAAAGGAGTCAGGAAAAGGAGGCGAGCTCCAAATTGAGATCATCTGGGAAGCTGACGGGTCGTGCCGGCTCAAGCCCTGTTCCCAGGGTGTTATAAGGGAATGGCTCTGATTTATTCCCAGCTGGAGTGACCCCCTGAGCTTGTCCCGGGATGACGTGGGGGGGTCACCATGACCCTGGAGCAAGTATGGATATAACACAGTTCCTTGTGGCTCTGTGGTTGTTCAGCATCCTGGTGCTTCAGCAGCATCCTCTGCTGCGTGCAGGGGCGTGTTACTACCATGGGCAAGATGCCTTTGGTCTTATCCCATCTCAGGGATGTCCCAGCAGTGGTTAGAGGGCCAGCAGCAGGGACTGACTGGCATTTTGGGAGTCACATCTGAACGGTGTGGTGGAAGCAGCCCGAGGAGTGTTGCTGCCTTGGCTAACCCACAGCCTGAAGGAAAATTCCATGGCCTGGGGAGGTCAAGCAGAGGGAGGAGGGGGAGTGTCTGAGGGAGGCACGGCACCTTGCTGAGAGTGACCATCCTCACCAGGGCAGTTGTGACCATCCGCTTTCCCTTCCTCTTGCAGAGAACTTGAGCACTGAAGTCAGCCTCCTGGAGCTCATCGGAGACCCTCCACCAGAGGAGATCCTCAAAATTTATGGCCCCGACAACAACCCCGGCTATGTCTTCGGCCCCAACGCCAACACAGGCCAGGTGGCCCGGTACCACCTGCCAAGCCCTTTCTACCGGGACTTTTCCCTCCTGTTTCACATCCAGGCCACCACCCCCAGGGCCGGTGTGCTCTTTGCTGTCACGGACTCCTCACAGAGCATCATTTACGTGGGCGTCAAGCTCTCGGAGTTGCGGGCGGGCAAGCAGCAGATCATCTTCTACTACACAGAACCAGGCTCACCAAGCTCATATGCAGCAGCCACCTTCACCGTGCCCACTTTGCTCAACCAGTGGACGCGCTTTGCCATCAGCGTGGAGGAGGACGTAGTTGTCCTCTACCTGGACTGTGAGGAGCACGAGCGGGTCCGCTTTGAGCGCTCCCCGGATGAGATGGAGCTGGAAGACGGCTCCGGGCTCTTTGTTGCTCAGGCTGGAGGAGCCGACCCAGATAAATACCAGGTAAGGCCTTGGGTCACCCTGAGGAGCATCTCCGAGAGGGCCATGTGAGGCTGGAGGGACATGACACCAGCCTGTGCCTGTTGAACCAACCTCTTTGCGCAGAAGACAAACCAGTGGCCATGCTCCTGTAGGCTTCCCTGGGGAAGGAGACACTTGAGATGCGGGGGGCGAGGTGGCTTGAGATGCCACCAAATTTATTGTCTTGGGCCTCACTCAAGAAAGCTCTTAAGCTGGGCTGGCTGCAGGAGATGGTGTTGTGCTACAGCAGCCACCGTTGCCCATACCTTTTCCAGCAAATGCATGGAGTCTCTTCAGATCTCCCTATTGCTAAAAATACTCACTTCCTTTGGTGGAGGAGCTGGTTTGGCCGGTAAAATGTCTCTGTTAGCTGGAAAAAATACTTGGGCTGAAGCATATCTTTGTTGGCTGATGCTGGGTGTTATCTGCAGGAAGACTTTGGAGAGCAAGGAGAGAAGGTGATAGCTCAGCCCATGATTTGAGCATGACTTATGTTCTTAGATAAGGTTTATGGAAAGTGTGGGGAAAAAGCCCAGCTGACATGGAAATCCCCTTCAGTGCTTGAGGAGAGGAAAGCTCAGGATTGTACCACCGGGTTTCTCCTGGGTTTGCCCAGCAACAGAAGCTCTGCTGGTTGCAGTGGTGCTTTTCCTGGGGAGCTTAAGCATCATCTTGACTAATGAGTGGCACTGCTGCAGTCCCAGTTAAATGGCTTCAGGCAGAGAAAGCTCCTCCAGGAAGGGGTTAATGATTGATGGGCTAGAGACCGGTTTGTGCTGGGATGCAGGTTGGTCCCTTGAAGTCTCAAGAGCAACTTTTTGCTCTTGAACATGCTGGGAGGGCCAGGTCATGGCCACGGAGGAACTCCTCTTCCCAGCTGGAGAGGGTTTGGCACCATTTGGAAGGCAAAGCAACAGCCCAGAGCAGAGCAAAGCAAAGCAGAGCGCTCCTGCCTTTGTAGCAGGTGATGTTCCTGAGCTTGCCAAACACCCAATCCCACTGCCCACCCCCGGTTTTCCCGCAGGGAATAGCAGCCGTAGAGGGAAGGAGGCTGAGTGTCTTGGCTGGCCAAGAGGGGAGCGCGGGCTTGGATGTCTGCTTGGCATCTGACTGCCTCGTGGTATTTCCATCGCGGACCAGCCCTGACTCATGTTATTTGGAACTAACGGGGCATCAAGCTGATTAAAACCTGGCCCTTGGTCAAGCCTCAAGATGAACTGCTCATGGGCAGCTGGAGGGCTGCTGGTGGGGTCTCAGCTGGCAGCTGTGCTTCTTACTGGGTTGCCTGTGTGTTAGTGGCATGAAACTTGGAGGGGCAAAGCCTGCAGGTAGCAGAGAAGCCTCTGGGACAGCAGGTATCAAAGGGGTTACTGTAAATGAGGGTGTCAGCTGGAGTCTGGCAGGAGAGTTTCTTTGCAGC
>NW_009701538.1:6342-6613 GCF_000703405.1 Apaloderma vittatum
GAGCCCTTACACCCCTCCCTCCTGGGGCTGCCTTGGTTCAGGGCTGGGACCAGATTATTTCCAATGCCTCCAGCAAGCCCCAGGAGCAGGAAGACCAGGCTGGAGTTGCATTTATCAAAGCTTGGGCTTTCTGCTGGTGCTCAGTGGGGTTGAGAGGGATGGATTAGAGCTGGCTGTCACCAGGGCAAGCAGCTGGAGGAGGTCACAACCACTTGGGAGGCATTTGCTTGTGGGTGGGATTTATTTACATATATATATTTATTATATAAAA
>NW_009701539.1:0-769 GCF_000703405.1 Apaloderma vittatum
GCCAAAACCTTAAGGAAAACCTTAAGGAAAAGCTTAAAGAAAAACTTAAGGAAAAACTTTGCGAAAAACTTAAGGAAAAACTTTCCCAGAAGCTTAAGAAAAAACTTTGCCAAAAGCTGAAGAGAAAACTTTACCAAAAATGTAAGAAAAAAATTTGGTAAAAAATTTGTCAAAAATTTTGCAAAAAACTTTGCCAAAATGTTTGCCAAAAACTTTGCCAAAAACTTAAGAAAAAAATTTGCCAAAAACATTGCCAAAAACCTAAGAAAAAACTTTGCCAAAAGCTTAAGGAAAAACTTTGCCAAAAACTTTGCCAAAAACTTAAGAAAAACATTTGCAAAAACTTTCTTAGGAAAAAACTTCTTAGGAAAAATCTTCTTAGGAAAAAACTTTGCCAGGAACTTAACGAAGAAACTTAAGGAAAAGCTTTGCCAAAACCTTAAGGAAAAGCTTTGCCAAAAACTTAAGGAAAAGCTTTGCCAAAACCTTAAGGAAAAGCTTTGCCAAAAACTTAAGGAAAAGCTTTGCCAAAACCTTAAGGAAAAGCTTTGCCAATAGCTTTAGAAAAACATTTGCAAAAACTTACTTAGGAAAAAACTTAGGAAAAAACTTTGCCAGGAACTTAAGGAAAATCTTTGCCAAAATCTTTGCCAAAAACTTAAGAACTTAAGGAAAAACTTTGCCAAAAATTAAGTTAAAAACTTAAGAAAAAAACTCAAGGAAAAAACTTTCTGCTCTTCAGCTAAAACAAAGTTTACAGTGACGTTAG
>NW_009701540.1:0-1250 GCF_000703405.1 Apaloderma vittatum
GCTGGTGGCTTCGGTAGAGGGATGGCTGGTCCCACCTCGGAAAGCCCTGAGCGACCCATCTGGCGAGTCTGAGTCCCTGTGCCCGGCTGGTCTCCCAAGGAGGACTTTGCCCATTAATCTTTCCACCATGGAGGATGGCAGAGCGTGGGGAGTGCAGGGAGCAGCCGCTGCGCAGCTCAGGCTGGGAGCTGGCGGGGGGACAAAGTCCATAGCAGCAAAGGGCTTAAAATAACGCTGCAGAGACCAACCTGCCACCAAAGCCAAACAGAGGATTTATTTCCCCGGGGCAGACCTGAGACCTTAAAGGGTCCCTGAGGAATTGCAGTGCTGGTTCCACAGCCCCGATGGGCCCCTTGTGTGGGGAAGTACCTGCCTCTTCCGCTTTTCCTCTTGCTTCTTTCCCTGTCCAGGTGATTTTGCAAAGACATAAACCACCCATGAGCAGTGCAATAACCTGTGCATCGACACCGCCCTGCACGGCCCCTCCCAGCAGTGCCACCGCCTTGCCATGGAGCCTGGCCACCTCCACCAACAAATGAGCACGGCTACAGGTTTACAAGGCCGTCCTGACCCTTGCTCCAGCGACCTACAAAAAGCACAAGATGCCTGTACCCCTCAAAGCTCTTCATGGAGCCCCAAAACAAGAGGCAGGTCTTGGGCAGCAAGATGCTTGGACCACGTCTGGTCCAGTCCCTGCAGATGCAGGCTTTTGGGGGGATGTTGTGTCCATGCCTATCCCCAGAGTCACAGCAGCAGGCAGGAAAATCTTACAGCATGTGAGAAATACACAGAAAGACAACAAAGACACTCTACCTCGCGTCAGACACTGATAAATTTTACCCTGACTCTTGCCCGGGTGCAAGTGCCGCAGCCAACTCTGGCCTAAATGGCTTTTAGGAGACTCGTCAGGTGTTGAGGACTTGCGAAAACTAGGGCATCCCGACTCGCCTCCGGCTAACTCCTTTGTGAGAGCCCAGCCAAAGTTTCTCCACCTCTAAATTGGGGTGTAATGACACTTCCCCTCTTTCATGAAGCTTCGACTCCTTCTGATCTAGGCAGGAAAATAAATCACCGCGCGGCCCATAAAAGCCATCAAAACGGCAACCTGGGGTGAACTGAGCCGCAGATGGAGGGAAGGGCGCGGACGCTGGGAAAATGAGAGGTAGCGAGGAAAACAGATGTCATCTAGAATTCTTTCCCCTGTAGGGTTAATATACACACGCTCACACACCCCCTTTGCTCTTCCCCTC
>NW_009701541.1:0-2284 GCF_000703405.1 Apaloderma vittatum
GTTTAATTTCATTGTAGTTTATTATAATATAGTATAATATAATATAATATAATAATATCTGCTTAATGTTAGGATTTATAATTCAATGTTCCTTTTAAAACCGTTGCCCATTTTCTTTCTGCAGTGAAGTCTATTACTATGTTTCCATGTGAATCTGATATTCCATGGGGATTTTATGTTGTACTTAGCTTATTACTTCACTCTTGTTTCTCAAGCTAACTGAAAAAAAAAGTAAAGGAAGGACATACATCACTCGCAATATCTCTTGATGCCTTTGCACTTCGGATTGGAATTGCATCAGCTCTCATGTCATAGCCCTTCTTTTTGGCCTCTTCCCAGGCTTCTACATAAAGTTTCTACATAAAAGAAGACAGAAAACAGCTTTTCATTATTCTTAAAGATGGAATTTCTACATTCATAATTCTGTCTTAAACTTTTCATAAACACATATTTTACGATATCTTTACGGTTAACAAAACGCTTACTTAATTTCTCAACTTCCATTACTTTAGTATATGTTTAAATGTTCTTACGTGGCTAACATTAGCTGCATTTGCCTTCGCTAACAAAATTGTCGGTGTGTCAGGCATGACGTGAATTGAGGTTTTGTCTGCGTCCCAGGCTTCAGTGTAGAGACGCTAGGAGAGATGAATGCACATTAAAAAAAGTTTGTTTATGTGTGTCATGCTGGAATGACTGCAAATTTGAGAGCAGTAGTTATCAAAAATATATCCATGCTATAATAAAACAGTAATCTTGAAAAAAACCAATAACCAAGCTAATACATTGTCCAAAGAAAGTATTTTACAAACTTCAAGGGGTAGGTGAAGCTCTAAATAACTTGATATGGCAAAGCTTCTTACTGAACAGCTCAAGAAGGAAACCTTGACCTTCCTCATTTTTTCTCAGCCTAAACCGGCACAGTGATTGATTGGTTTAGGATCGCTGGGAAACTCCTGTAGGAGGAAAACTCTATTCATTATTCTACCATATCTGTATGAGTTGTTTCACTGAAGTTTCTTATTAAATGGACAGTTATTTTGCGACTGTCATCCTACAGGTCTGTGACAAATCGCAGCAGCTTCACTTTTCTAGAGAATATATTTCCTCATAACTTGCTCATCATGCAGGTTGACAATGATACATCACCACAGCAGCTGCAGTTAAAGAGTATTCTGCTACATCCTGTCTCCAGCACCTCTAGACATATCCTAACATCTTCCTGGAACATGGTTTCTGCAAATTTCACAGTATTTGCTAAAAAATGACAAAAAAATTAACCTGTTCTGTCAGAAATAAGATTTGTATATTAAAGTAGCATTAACAAAACAGAAAACCAAACATTTAAAAAATGGGATTTTAGCTGGGATAGGAACAAGAGAGAAATTCATCAATATTTTTAATATTATCCTTGAAGAATATGTGATTCAGGTGACTTTTTTCTGGATATTTTTACTAAGCTTTTAGTTCAGACAGAGCCCTCAGATAAGAGATTTCCGGTTCAAAGGTTGAGTTTGGACATTCATTTTCTCTAAGTCCACAATGAAAGTGTTTAATTCCATTTTGTAGTTTGTATTGTTCATCTCACAAACAGGGTCTATTAGCTACTATTCCTAGTGAGACAAAAAACCTCCCCTCACCTTGTTCATTATCTCAGCATTGTGCTTGGCTAAGACCATGGCCAAAGAATCTGTCACGCTAGTAAATTTAATTTGGTCTGCTGGTTGACGATATTTCCTTTCACTCAGGATTTCTCCAGCTTTCTTGGCTTTCTCAACTTCCACGGAACCAATAGGAACCCATCCAATACCTCTTAGCCATTCCAGGTCTGATTTGTACACAGCCTGAAAAAAATTTGAAATATTATTATGTATGTGCAAATGTGAGCAAATATGGAAATAATTGTAAATAAGCGTATCCCAGTCTATATGAAAAAGGGTGTACATTTCTGCACAGCAGCAGGATATGGTTCTGAAAACAACAGAAGACTTTAAACATTCATAAAAATAATTATTAGCTAACAAAAATAATAGTGAAGAACTCCAAAACCACCAGTGACATACGTAACACACTTCAGACTAAGCATGGAGAAAACAGAATTAAACATAAATTTGATGACAGAATATTAAAAATTTCAGATATCAACACGTTTGCTGCAAGCAGCTAAGGCTTATTTTATATCTTTTACAAAATTGCATTGTACAAGACCCAGTATATTTCATTATGTATTACAAATTTGACGATTTGCTCACATCACTCTGCAGATCGTAGGCCTGCTTCGCGT
>NW_009701542.1:0-431 GCF_000703405.1 Apaloderma vittatum
CTGCCTCCTCGGAGTAGCGGGAGGAGTTTCTTTAAAACATATTTCGTCTATCAATAATGTTAATGCTAGTGACATTGGGTAGGGAAGGAGTCTTTTTCCGTGCCCTCGGAATGGGTATGAGGAGGAATTTTTAGCCTTTAGAGTGACATGCGTCATCCCCCGGAGAGCTATGAGGATGATGAAGGGACTTGAACATCTCTCCTACGAAGAGAGACTGAGAGAACTGGGGCTGTTTGTCCTTGAAAGGAGATGGCTGAGAGGGCATCTTATTAGTTTATATAAATATCTGAGGGGTGGGTATCAAGGGGAAGCAGACAATCTCTTCTCAGTGGTGCCCAGGAATAGAACAAGGAATAATGGGTTTAAGTTAGAACATGGAAGTTCCACCTCAGCATGAGGAAAAATTTCTTTCCTCTGAGGGTGACAGAGCC
>NW_009701542.1:452-7803 GCF_000703405.1 Apaloderma vittatum
TTCTTTCTGCTGAGGGTGACAGAGCCCGGGCACAGGGTGCCCAGAGAGGTTGTGGAGTCTCCTTCTCTGGAGACATTCAAAACCTGCCTGGATGGGATTTTCCTCTGTGGGCTGCCTGAGGTGATCCTGCTCTGGCAGGGGGGTTGGACTAGGTGATCTCCAGAGATCCCTTCCAACCCTGAAGGTTCTATGATTCTAAGCGGTAAAAGGCCTTCCTGTGTTTCTTTAATGTCTTTAATGTTTTGCTCTAAAATGCTGGGCAGTGATGCAAACATTAATTTTCTTGGGCATGGGAATTATGCAGTAAAAGAATAGCACAATTTTCTTACTTCTGTCATAGGTACCTAGTTCCTTCGGGTGCCACTGCCAGCCACGGTGGGAGTGCTCGCTCTCATTCAGAGACACTACCAGAAGGTGAATGTGAGCAGGTCAGGAGTTAAGAAAATCAATTCCCAAGCCTCATCCCTGAGGGATACTGCCTGCAAGGTGAAGGCAGCTACCTTCCAAAAGACACGATTTGCATTAGTGAGTCACATCTGGCAACTTATGTAACCCATCGGTTCCAAATCTGAATTCTTTTTTACTGCACTCGGGCTTCAAAACCCAGCTACCTGCTATGTTTGTTAAAGACACACTTGTCTTCATGGCTCATTCTCGTCCTTGGGATGTTTCCATTTCCGTGCAGCATCTTCAAGTCAAAGTTTCCTTGTTTTATTTAGTTTTATTTTACTCTGCCTGAAAATCTCTCTTTGCTAGACTGAGTAGAAGTCAAGAGTTTTAAACACAACAAGCTGTGATTTCTGCTCTGCTGGTCAACACTATTTGCCTTTTTAAAAATTGATTTATTTTACCATATGCTGCTCCTTCGTTGTATCCTTTTTTGTATCTCTAGATTATATACTCTTTGACACAGGTTTTATCACCAATACATGCAGTGCCTTGCATGGCTGATGTTTTTCAAGAAGGTACATGTCTTTTTTTCTTGCTTTTTTAAAATCAATAATTATAAAAAGCTTGACACAGAGAAAGGAAACAAAAGGTGTATTGTTCAGGTTCATCTGAGCAACATCTAACATTACACATAGCCTTAAAGCTTTTCTGATCTAGAGTCTTAACAGAAAGAATGTACTCTAGCCCTAAAGTAATAAATTTCCACTGAAAATAGGAGACTGACGGATGCATTCTCTGCTAGCAAAATCTCAAACCAATGAGTATCACACTCAGGAAAGTTTTAATCCATCTGCCAGTCGTTAAAAAAAATAGCAGAGAGAGCATTATTAATTAGGAAGGTGCACCAATGCATTTTTGATGCAAGCTCATAAAGACCAATAACCAGAGTCTTTTATGCAGAGTTCAGTAAACTGAGCCCAGCCAGCCAGCCATATAGTTCATGTATTAAATAACCATATCACTTGTTACGGTTTTCAAAGCATGTGCAGTCCTGTATCATGACTCTGGCTTGAATATGAGTTTCCAAAGGAATAACATCAAGGAGAACTAACGTAAGAGCCCTAAAGTAGACCTCCTGTATTTGTGTCCCAGAGAAACTTAAATGAGTGCTGAGGAATACCCTAAAGTGAAGAAACACTAAAATGTTAGTGGCCAGGTCAAACCCTTGTTGCACACCTAACGACCGTAGCAGCTGCTGACAGGGAAAAGCATCAGCAGATAGATGGAAACGTAGTGCCATTTCAGACACCTGTTATGCAAAAAGAAGTGGGAATAAAAGCACCTTGCTTTTGGAGTATGACCTGGCTGCACATTAGATTATCAAGAAAAAGTTGTAAACATTATTGTAACTCAAAAAGGGCTGCTCGTAGAGCCAATTAGTAAGGAATGGAGTATGACCTAGGAGAAGATAATGAGAATTACGGACTTTATACATTACCTCATGGTAGTTTAAGATGTGGAAGCTTTTGCTTACTTAAATCTTCATCGAAATCACCAGGCAATTATACCCGCAATTTACGCCAGCATATGGCTAGCTGTTGCACCTCATGGCACAAAACACCATCTATAAAGAAAATGTTGTTCTTAAAGGTCTGCAGGCATCTTTCTTAACACATTCATTATGTGCTAGCTAAAATATATATATATATATGCACACACACACGTCCTTTTTTACATGAGAAGTCCCCATTAGTACATGTTTCTCTACTCACAGAGGGCCTGGCCCGATCTTTGCAGTTTCTAGCTGCTGTTAGCTGTGCTGCAGTAAATAATTAGCTCCACTGTAAAACAGAAGGTGGTACAACGCCTGCCGGGTGGTCAGAAACCCACAAATTGGAGGGATAAGACCCTCTGTACCAGCTGTTGATGATAAAACATTCTTAGAGCAACTCTTTTAGAATTAAGAGATACTGTAAAGCTAATGAACATCAGAGTACCTGAGGCTATACAGGGACAGAGCCTAGACTCCAGCACACCTGTAAGGGGCTCTGTGCCTCCAGAGCTTGCTCTGAGAAGTACATGTTACTCAAGAGGAACTAGTGCATCACTGTTCACAAAGTTAACGTGGACTCCTTCTGTCCAAACCATAATCTAGTTTGATTTATTTCACTGAAGTTAGAAGGCTCGTTCCAGATTCTCTTTCTAAGCATCTGTTTCAAAGTGTTAGCCCTGGAAAAGTGTAAGGTTAAAAAACAAGGTCTGAGAGGAACAACTGATGCTGCTAAGTTTCATATATAGGTTCAGAATAATTTGCAATAAAAAATGACTCTTTGTAGTACCTGTGAAAGATGTCGATACCAGACAAAAAAAAAAAAAAAAAAAAAAAAAGAGTGATTTTTACTCATTATGATGGTTTGCACAAATGCACCTCCACACAGGACTAGCTGACAGTCCAGTTTTAAAAAGCCACATGTGTAAATCACGTGTACAAATGACAGAGAGAAGTGTCATGGAGCAGCAAGGGCTGGCCACATCTCAAGGGAAGGCAAGCCAGGAGTGAGGTGCAGCAGCAAGGCAGACAGGAGCAGTATCGTCCCCGTAAGGAGCCTGGGTATGGAGCGGCAGGTCTAGATCAGGGTCAGGGCCAGAGGCAGTGGCCAGGGTCAGACACAGCATGGCCACGGGTACAAGACAGGTCTGAGCTCAGCCAGGAAGCCAAGTCTGAGTCCAGGTCAGGACGGAGGAGGCATGCCTGAGCACAGATGTGGCTGTGACACGGCCATGGTGTAGCCCGGGTTGGGGGCTGGTGGTACGGCTACTGCTTAACTGTAACTCACATGGGAAAGAAGATGCAGGGCCTTACTTTTACCTTGTTCATAGTAGCTCTTACTGGCAACAAAACTGACTGTCAAGGGTTAGAGCTGGACTGGCCACTGAACACTGATAGGTGCTCTTTAAATCCTCTCCCTCCCCAAACCAGGAAGGGGAGTAAGGCAGAAAGACTTACAGACTGGAAAAGAAAATTAACCTGACTACCTCCCACTGACAGCAATCACCACTGATGCTGCAGAGCAAGTGGCACCCAGGAAGCCCCAGCAGCAACAGGGAGCTGGGTACAGGAGCTGGGTTCAGGAACTCAGAATCAGAGGCTGAAGATTGGATGGAGTCCTCCTTGGACACTGGACTTTGAAGAAGAAGGCCTTAACCTCCATGATCCCCCAGCTTTGTACTTAATGGTGTATATGGAATGGAATACTCTTGTTGATCACCTGTCCTGTCTGTTACTCATCACACCTGCGACCTCTTACCTCCTTCTGATCCCTTTTACTTCCCAGCACCCCCAGCGTAGCACACAAGAACCAGCAGTGGCCTTGGTTACTATAGGAGCAAGTATAAGCAAGAGCCGTTCTGGCAGTAATTATAAACATCAGGTGTTATTTCTTCTGGTAGCAGACACTGTCTGCAAAAACATGCTGCCAACTCCAGAAAGTGCAGCCTCTTAGGAGAGACTGAGCTGAAAATTAAAAATCACTGAAGAGAATTGGTTCTGTTCAGCAAAAACTAGAACACCAACTATGAATTCGACCAGCTAAACTCATTGACTCAGCTAAACTCATTGACTCAGCTAACTAATCTCCTGGAAAGGGGATGTGCTCCGGGTGCTGAGAACGAGACAGTTCTGTCTCTGTATTACTGTGTGAACAACATACTGAATTATCCATGATTTGTCACTGACAATGGGTTTCTCAGTGTTTTAAGCATAAAGAGACTTAAGCATAATCAGCCAAGGACAGGGCATGTGACTTAACAGCTTACTCTGGTACATCTTTTACAAAGGATTTCAGCTTTCAAAGAAAACTGGAGAATTATCTGTATCGATCTTCACCTTCAAAGAAATAAAATGTATCTAGTACTTTATATCTTCAAACTGCTAGGCATGAAGCTATTTACATTTTAATAAGATCCTCTTAAATCGATTTGATTGCTTCATTAAGTTTTAGATCGATTAAATTTATCTTTTAGATATTATATATATGTTGAAGGTATGGCATGGCTATTTAAAAAGGTAGAACGGGTAAATGCGGAAAGATTGCTTAATAGGTCATCTTAAGCATGCTAAGTGCAAGAATGCAACAATGTCCAATAATGTAACTTAAGACCAATGTCAGCAGTAAGGACGCCTCAGCTGTGTTGTGCTCTGCTTCTAAGCCATATTTAATTCTGCAGTACACTTGTTTTTTCTATTGCATTCAGATTATTAACCATCAAAGTTTGAAGTACTAAATGCTGTATGACTATTGCTTTGCTTACATATCCTGTATTTATCTGCCTTATTTATTAGAAATGCCAGAGGTTAAGAGCAGAAGTTAAATTTGGGCAGCAGATAGCTCCTGCTGTTTATTTTAGCAAAGAACAATTAGATCCTGTGATTTCTTTGCAAAATCCATGTGTACACCGTGTCATCCAGTGACTGGGGGAGGTAGCCTCTCTATGCCAGAAATGCAGTTCTTCTTGACTGCTGCCTGGGACAACATAACGTATGACAAAGAAATTATTTTCAAAATGCTCTGTTATTGTAAGTACCTGAAATGTGTGGTCTAGTTGAGCACTACTGGTGGGGCACTGGCGAGGCAGAGAACAAACAGACCTAGCAGAGAGGGCCAGACACCAAAAGCCAGCTTTTGCGGCAACCCAGTGGGTTCCCACCTGTGGCTTAAATCATCCTTGCTCTCCTGCCAAATCCAGCCCTGATTATCTTGGTAGAGCAGTGGGCTCACAGAATGGGGGAGCTGAAACCGTTTACTTCACCTGCCAGAAACGGGCAAGAGCAGAAACCTGAAACAGACATTTCGAGTTACAGCATCATCCATCCCAACCCAGAGGGCTGAACCTAACACCAGTAGGATGGAGGCCCTGAACACCAGATTCAATGGAGGCTCCTCACAAGGAGGAGAGTGCTGCTTTAGTCTCAATTTGTGTTTAATCTTCTATCGAATATGCTTTCTTCCTTACGTTATCTGAAGGTAACGGGTCCTCTTACTGAATACAGGAGCAGATGATCCTTACTCTGGATCTGTAACTGAGCACTTCTGGTCACTGTATTTCTAGGAATGTGTTTGGATTGCAGCAAAATTCGTTCCCTCTCATGACCTGTGATGGGACAGGTTGTGATCTGATTGAGCTGCAGTCAGAAGGATTGCATGCATTGTTGCTCTTCAGCCAAAATATCATGAATGTTTTCTTTTTTTTTATCTGCAGGAGAACAGTAGTCAGCACTCAGTCTTTCTCTTTATCCTTCTTCTGTCATGAACTTCCCTAAATTTCAGACAAAGATGTCTCATTACTACAAGTGTTTCACACTGGGGAGGTGTTTGCAGGGGGTGAGGGACCAAGCCTGATCTGCTGTGTCTCAAGGCAATCAAGCAGCTGTCATCTGTTACGGCAGCTGGAGAAGGAACTGACTTTTCACAGAGTAAAGAAAAGAAGGGAAAATTACAGAAGTAATGATTTTTTAATCAGGGAGAGGAAGAAGAGTCCTGGAAAGGAGCAGTGTGAAGGAAAGAGACAATCAGGAGACACATTTTGAAGCCCGGAAATTGTTAAGAATTATGAAGTCTTGGATATAATAGCACCACCTGTAGCCACAGACTGTAGTTAAGGTGGTATTGCAAGAAGAGGTAACCTTCACTAAGGCCAAGGTTGTCGTTTCTGTCAGGATGCTCTAATTGATTTTGTCATCTGACTGTCTGCTGCTGGAACCCTTCAGCTTGACCACACTTACCAATTTCTCCTTCAAATCGCGAAGTGCATGGCAGGCACTTGGTGATCTCGAAGGTATAGTCCATGCTGGCATTATGTCAGTCACAAAACCAGAATCACTGCTGTCAAGACAATTACTGAGGCGCTGTCGTTGTCAGGATGGAGACATTTATGTGTGGCATGATGATGCTATTGCCAGGTCTATGCGTGGCTGCTCATCAAAATACGGACAGTTCAGATCTGAAAGCACGGATGAACCACTGTAATTTCATATAATTATGACACTGTTGAGGCCCCTCAAGGGCCAGTAGAAAGGCTGGTGTTTGTCAGTGATTCTGGCACAGCTCAACCTACTGGTCCTCTGGACACTGAATTGGTAAATAGCCAGGGAGCAGAGGATCAAACAGCATATGGCTTTGCAGGCTTTCACCAGGCTGCAGTAAACATCCCAGCCCTGAGCAGCTGTGCTTCATCTCTAACAAGATTACTTTTAAGAGACTGATACCTCCTGGACTGGATGGAAATCTGGAAATGAACATGCTGCTGTCAGGGCTCTGAGTGCACCAAAAGGCTCTGCAGCCTCTTCCCCCCTCCTTGGGATTTGGCTGCGTGTGCTCCATTCCAGCTCTGATGTGGTGCAGCTGTAGTCCTGGATCAGGCTGTTGGGGAAGGAGCTGTGTGAGAAGGAGCTACGGGAAGCTTCATAGGGCCTTCTGCCCTTTGCTTGGGAGCTGCATTGAAGCTCAGGCCTCCATGCCTGTGCCTGGCATTGTGCCTTGCTGATCCTGAACCACTGATTTGACTTGCTGGCTTGACTTTGTACCTGCTTCATCACTGCAGACATATCTAGTAATCTTGAATACTGGTTGACTCTGCTCACCAGCATGGTACCTGCTCAGGTGCTGTGGGAGCATGCCCACCTGGGTAGGATCACTGCTGTGGCTCTTGGCTTCCTTCCCTTATGGGGCAGCCCATGCTTGCTGCCGCCTGAGAGCTCCTGTCCCAGAGCTGTGAACGTGGGCTGTTACATCGAGAAATTAGTGTCCCACTGGCAATCAGTTCTTGTCTGAAGTCATGTTCAGTTACACATGATGTAACTGAGCAAAACTCAGTAACAGTGGAGACACGGCTGAAGACGAGCTGCTGTCCATACAGTCACTCAATGTACAAATGTCACGGGTTAGGGCTGGGCTGGCCACTA
>NW_009701543.1:0-252 GCF_000703405.1 Apaloderma vittatum
TCAGCGGCACCCAGCACCCGCCCGCCTCTTCCCCAGGTCTCTTCGAGCAGAGGGTCGAGCAGTACTTGGAAGAGCTTCCAGACACGGAACAAAGTGGAGTAAACAAGTTTCTGCGGGGCCTTGGTGAGGAAAATCTTCATAAGTATTTCTGAAATTAATTTTCATCTGTCTCTTTTATTTTTTTTCACATTTAAAAAAAAGCGCCGTACCTGAGGTGAAATCGGATAAACAAACTGTTTTCACGTCTTACAA
>NW_009701543.1:283-3238 GCF_000703405.1 Apaloderma vittatum
AAAGGAAAATAATGAAAGCATGCTTAAAGCTGACAAAACCAGATTTATTTACGATCCTTGTTAACACTTCCATTTTCACTTGAGGGTGGGGGAACAAAACTATAATTGAGGAGAAAAGGAAGGCAGCTGACCCCGCAGCATTCTTGCTGTTAGTTAGTTGGCTGTCCCTGCTGGTATTGAGTAGGAGAGTTACTCTATGGCAATTACATTGCAAATCAGACCCATTCAAGAGTGACTTGATTTGCCCGTGGCTTTTCAGTATATGCTACAGACTGATGGCTTGCTTTCTTTAGGAAACAAAATGAAGTTCCTTCACAAGAAGAACTGACTCCTTTCTGCTGAAATACCAACCCAGGGACTGTTTACAACGCTGCGTGTGACACCCGCAGTGTGTCAGCGTTGGATGCGAGAGGAGAGCGGAGCAAGCTGACCGCAGCTTTAAGTGACGACCTGTGCTGTCAGACAGCCTGCCAGATGATGGCTGCTTTTTGTATTTGGATAGAATTTGTACATAATGTGCTGTAAGCTTTTGTAACTGATTTTTGTAATGAGCAAGAAAAACTGTGGTAAATATTTGTATATTCCTGAGAATAACAGGTGCTTTTTTTTCTTTAGTATGAATTGAGTTATGCTTGGTGCAAAAATGAATAGCTGATGATGTGCAGCTGACTGTCTCAGCAGAACCACTGACTTCGCGGGATGTTTGTGAGAGCTACACTGATGCCTGAATACTGCGGGGGTGAATGGACTCGGGTACGTGGGAGAGATTGTCTGCCCGGGGGCTGCTTTCATGTGGCCAAGTTGTTGTTTGGGGTTTATTTTTTAATTCCCTTTTAATTATTTTTAAAAGAAAGAAGTAACAAAGTAACTTGATAATAAGGTACTTGGTTCACAATACAAAACTTCCACTTGATTTGAACTCTGGTCAGTAAACTACTTGTAATCCATTCTGCACTAAGACTGCTAAACCTGAGGAGATCTCAGTTCTTTGACATGCAAGCTGCAGCGAGTAGGTACAGTACATCCTTTCCTAATGTATGTATGTATGGTTTCTAATAAACTCTGTAAATATACCTGTTTGTTTATATTCATTGCAAACCTCTGCAGTTTCTGATGTTGTGTAGGTACAAACCCAGTAACTTTACTTGATTTTTAATGAATTTGTAATTAAAATACAAAATGGTTATTATGATTCTGCCTTTTAGTAGGTTTGCTGTTTCATGATACGTAGTTTGATTTTTCTTCAGTGTTTTTCACTAAGGCTGAGACAAGGCATTTTACATCCCTCTTCTGCTAATTTTATCTTAAGAGGAGCATCTCTTTTTCTTTGCATGGGTTAGCAGCAAATTACTTCACCATTTTATCATAGATACTGCCCTGAACTGTGGTACTTTCAGGTTGGTTTTGTACTACCTTGGTTCGATGATTGGAGTAGAATACAAGCAGCCTGTAGCTGTCGCTTTTGCCTAAATGTCTGATGAGCTGATCACCTACATTTCATGAGAGTCTACTTTTCTTTTGCTTCAGTTGTGGTCTGTTCAGATGGCGTTTCCATTTCAACAAAGGCTCTTGTGGAGGACGGGAATGGTTAGTGTGCTGTGGCCTTCTGCACAGCTGTGAATGTTGCCCAGGTACCATATTCACCTTCCATCTGGTAACAGAACTTCTGTGAGATTCTCTTTAAGTTTTCCCTTAGTCCAAAAAAGAAAATACTTGAATATATTAGCTGATGAAAACTAGCTGAAGTTTCTTACTTTTTAAAAAACAACAAACACTGTATTTTTCTTTATTTACAGCATGGTTTCTTTAGTTAGATTGGTTTTGAGGCTTGCGCAGTTCCGAACCTGACAGTGGTTCTGGTTTGCTTTCAGCCTCATAGAACAAAATCGAGGGATTATTCACTGAAAAGGTGAAGTCATTTCCTTTTTGCTTAAGTCCCTCACACTGGTGTATATGCAGGAGCTGTTTAAGTGTACATGAAATGTCTGTAAATTATCAAGTGCTTTTGATTCAATGGAAATGTAATCACAAGTGTTAATTTCCCTTAGTTTTACTCTGTAATATGCTCTAAGTCCCAGAATTACTTGTAGTTCTTCAGAGTGGAAGAAGTAACTTTATTTGTGCAGATGGATTCTGGCTGTTTTATAAACAAAAGCTGCTAGTAAATATATCTCTTAAGAAAATGAGGGATAAAACAACATTGGCTGAAGGAAGTGCTGCAGAGAAGAGCTGCTACAAATGCAAGAAAATGTCACGGAATGCTGAGGTACAAGGGTGTGGTGCTATAAACCCATTTCCCACACCAAAGCTGTTTTCCTGCATCTGCACTTTAAAAATCTAAGTAGAAAACTTTTAAATGTTTTATTGCCCATCAGCGTGACGTTCTTGTTTTTGTAAAGGGAGTCAGAGGAGAGTACTGGACAAGGTAAAATCATATTTCAAAAAAAATTGATCTCAATGTATGGCTACGTAAAATAATTCTTGAGTTATCTGTTGGTCTGTTTGAAAGAATCAGACGAATGAAGAATAGTGTATTAGCTTGCCTTCCATATTGGTTATTAAAGCTACCATGCAGGAAATCCTGAAGAAAAACAAGTACTGAGACACGTTTTTAATTGGTGTAAAGATTTGTTTAAAATCTTATAGTATAAAATACATAAAAAATAAGTTTCAGGAACGATAGCACTCTTCAGGAATTGTTACTGTGGTGTGGCAGACTGTTGTGTTTAAGTACATAGTATTTATTTTCCCGTTGTTCTTGATTAATAAAGCGACCAAGCTTTCGAATTTTCCTGAATTCTGCTCAAAATCCTGGTTTTGCTGCAGCTCGTAGAGGGAAGGGCTGTGTCTGACGAAGACGGAGCAGTACTTCGCGCTGTCCGCCGGTTCCATTGCCCCTCCCCGCTAAGGACACTTGTCCGAGCTCATCCCGGTCCGTCGCCGGGGCGGCCCGGC
>NW_009701544.1:0-1612 GCF_000703405.1 Apaloderma vittatum
TGCTGTGGGCGGCACCATGGTCATGTGGGTCTAAAGAATGATAGAATTGTCAGGGTTGGAAGGGAACTTAAAGCTCATCTAGTTTCAACTCCCTGCCATGGGCAGGGACATCCCCCACTAGATCAGGCTGCCCAGAGCCCCGTCCAGCCTAGCCTTAAAAACTTCCAGGGATGGGGCTTCCACTCCCTCTCTGGGCAACCTGTGCCAGGGTCTCACCACCCTCATGGGGAAGAACTTCTTCCTCACGTCCAATCTGAACTGACCCATCTCCAGCTTCAATCCATTCCCTCTAGTCCTGTCACTATCTGACATCCCAACAAGCCCCTCTCCAGCTTTCTTGTAGCCCCCTTGAGATACTGGAAGATCACAATAAGGTTTCCTTGGAGCCATCTTTTCTGCAGACTGAACAGCCCCAACTCTCTCAGTCTGTCTGCACAGGAGAGGTGCTCCAGCCCTCTCATCATCCTTGTGGCCCTTCTCTGGACGCGTTCTAGCACGTCCATATTCTCCTTGTACTGCGGGCTGCAGAACTGGATGCAGCATTCCAGGTGGGGCATCAGGAGTTGCAGGCCAGGGTGGGAAAGGGACAGAGTGACCCACTGCTCAGCCTGGGATCCCTGTGGCAGCAGAGAGGGGAGGGAGGGAAGGAACGAAGAAGGGGAGAGGAAGGCAGAAGAACAGAGAGAGGAAGGTGGAAGTAGGGAGCATTGAGAGGAGGAGGAAGGAGGGAGAGAGGAAGGAGGCAGAGAGGAACGAGGGTGGAAGGAGGCCAGGAGTGCTGCCCAGGTGTAGCCAGAGCAGCCAGCTCTCTGCGACACATCCTGCGGGGCTGGGTGGTGCATTGTAGAGAGGTGAGGGTTGGTCTGTTCTCCCTCGTGGAGGGTGATAGGACGAGAGAAAATGGATTTAAATTGTGCCAGGGGAGGTTCAGGTTGGATATTAGGAAGAATTTCTATACTGAAAATGTTGTCAGCCATTGGAACAGGCTGCCCAGGGAGGGGCTTGAGTCACCGTCCCTGGAGAGGTTTAGAGGTGGGTGGGTGTTGCATTGGGGACATTGTTTAGTAGGTTGACAGGGCTGGGACAAAGGCTGGACTCGATGATCTTCAAGGTCTCTTCCAGCTGATACGATTCTGTGATTGTGGTTCTGTGATTTCGTGGTGCTATGATCTCCAGGCTTGGTCCCAGCAGTCCTCTTCAGTCTCCAAGCGCGGTAACTGCAAACAATACACACTTATATTTCCAGACACCTTGATTTAAAAAAAAACCCAAACACAACCAAACCCAAACTGCGACTGCGAAAGACTTCTTGAAATCCCCTTTGCACTCCTGCACTGGCCCTTTACACTGGACCGGCACAATTTTTCCTCCAAGCTCTCACAACAGTAGCTGTGGGCGATAAGAAACTGAGTCCTGCAGAAAAAAAAAATCTAGAAATCAATTCCTAATTGTTTGTATCAACGCATTAATTGTTTAATTAGCCATTATTTAAAAAAAAACAAAACACAAACAATGGCGGGGTTTGGACCTTGGCGGCCGCCGTCGTCACGTGACCCGAGGCGGAAGCGCGGGGCTCTTCCGGGCGGCGGCGATGGCTCCAGACCCCTGGTGA
>NW_009701545.1:0-304 GCF_000703405.1 Apaloderma vittatum
TGCTCCGCAGTCGCTGCGACAGGTGAGGCTGAATGAGATTTTGCTGGATTACTCGCGGGACGCAGCACTCATAGCCATGTAGGTGCCAAAAACACCCCTCGCGCCCCTTCCTCGCCCCATGGAAATCATCCCTCTGGGCGGTGACATGTGTGGGGGGGAAGCCCTTGGAGGGGTCCGGCCCAGGGCCTATTGGGGAAGGGGGAGGACGTGGTGCTGCCCCTTTTGAGGGAAATAACCTGGAAATTAGGACTGGGGGGAGGGGGGAGCATGGCTCGGCCTCACCCGGCTCGCGGGGGCCGCCGCA
>NW_009701545.1:346-938 GCF_000703405.1 Apaloderma vittatum
CTGGCTGGAGACCCTCTCGCAGGACCTGAGACCCCCCGTCCTCCTCACCCGAGGGAACCAAGAGAACGTGCTGACCTTTTACTGCCAATAAAACCTCCTGGCTCCCCGCCGACTCGCGATGTGAAGTTTTTCAGGCCGGCTTTGATCTCAGGGTGGCTCTGGGGGAGAAGCGAAGAGATGTGGCCGCCAGCTCTCAGGAAATGCTCCCCACGAGGAGCTGCCTCCTTCTTAAAGACTCGTTTCGCCGATCTCGGTCTTTGTAGGTTGTGTATAGATATAAAATAATGCAGTTGTTTATAAAATACCCCGTAGGGCGGGTATTGCTGCAGCTCTGGGTTCAGCCGGAGCCTGGCAGCTGAGGTGTGGGGTCCCAACCCCAGAGAAACAAGGGATGGTGCGACCCCCCGACATCTGCCCCCTCCCCAGGACAGCCTGAGCAGGGACCGACACTCGGCCCCAACAAAGTCACCCTCTGAGGAGACAGCTGCCCCGGGGGGGACACGAGTGGGTCCATCCCCAACAGCCAAGCAGCAGCAAGATGTCACTTCAGGTTGTGGGGTCTGGCTGAGGGAGCAGGGCAGACTCCTTGCAG
>NW_009701545.1:989-4337 GCF_000703405.1 Apaloderma vittatum
TGTCACTTCAGGTTGTGGTGTCTGGCTGCGGGAGCAGGTCAGACTCCTGGCAGAGAAAAAATTAACCCCCAGAAGCAGGATATTTTCTGGAACTGATTACCTCGGGTGGGAAAGCCCCACTCCGGGCAAGGCAGAAGCCCGGCTCACTTCCGAATGCACAGCCCAGCCCCAGCTTGTCGCCGCACAGAAGAAACACACAACTCCGCCTCAATTGGTACAGAATTTACTCATAATCACCACCAGGATTAGAAGTGTCAGTAGAAAAATAAAATTTACAGTCTTCTATCATACAAAGTTTTGTTCGTGACAGTCACAGTCGATAGCAAGATGGGAAGTGGGGGCTGTGGTACCTACAGCAGCCTCAGCGCAGGGGATGTGCACGCACAGAGAGCAGGGCCACGAGTCTCAGCTCGAGCAAGTGATGTTTCTCCAGGGCAAGTGGCTTCTTTTCAAGTTGTTTCCTTGCCTGACGCTCCTGGCTGGGCTCTCTGGCCAGGGGTTCACAGCACTGCCCAGTCCGGGACACCTTGGCAGTGACATTTCTGCAAGATTTTTGCAGCTTTCGGCAAGTTTGACTGAGCGAAATCCACCGACACCCATTGGAAAACTGAAGGGATTCCTCCGCCCGCCTTGCTCCCAGGTGAGGAACGCAAAGGGAGACCACAGGGGTGTGGGGAGAGGGGAGGAAGCTGCCGGCAGCACCTGATCTGGTGCATCGACTCCAGACTGCTCCTCCTCCCCACCCAGAGCTGGTTCTACTGGAGAGGGAGGTTGGGAAGGCAGCCAGGGGAGCGGAGGTGACACCAAAGAACTCACTCCCAGCGCCAAGACAAGTTGACACCCGATTGTTCACCTCTTACAAGCGAATTCTCTGAAAATTTCACGGCACCTGGGCACACACAGGCACCACCTGCTCAACCTCCAAGCTGCACCCTCTTCAAGCTGAGCCCGCCCCCTGCTCAAAGCAGACTTTGGGAGATGACAGCGGGTAGAAAACGGGAGGTTTTCAGTTTGCCCAGCACTGAGTGATTTTTATCGAGTGATTTGTTTTCATTTCTTCTGAGCTTCTGCCAGCCCAGATTTGTCTCCTGCCTGCTCCATCCCCATCACTGCACAGGAACCATCCTCGTGCTGTAGGACACTGATAAAAGTGCTTTCCTGGTTGCAATCAGCTTAGTCCTTGCTGCTGAGGGATGCCAGACACCAGGGCAGGAGGAAAGGGGAGTGCAGTGGGTGCCCAGGACACTGGTTTTCAGCATCATCTGAAAAGTAAAATCAGATCTGCCCAGTTTAAGTCCCAAGAGGGACCTTTAATCCATCCAGGATAACTCATGTGAATTAAACAAGGTGCTCCAGACAGGCGCTGGGTATGCAGCCGTTTGAAAGAAGCAGGAAGGGGGAAAAGACATCCAGAGAGAGCATTAGTCCTGATTCTTTGCTGGGGGCAGAAGTTAAGAGGGAGGGAGAAGCCCAGCCTTCCCTGGGGGATGCTGCAGGAGGAAAACCAGCTCTCTACAAGCAGCACAGCCCATGGGGCACTCTGAAGATCCAGGGTTTAGTATATGTTACACCCCTTGGATCTCACCCAGCTAAGAAGGATTCACATTAAAGCCTTTCCTAAAATGCACAGCTTTGTTCCCTGAATTAACATGGGCTAAAATTTCAAGGAATCTCAGTAAGGAGCTCCTGAAAAACAGCTCTTGACATTAGCTGCCCCCAGATCACTCTGGAAAAGTTAGTACAGAGAGAGAAATTGTTTCTTGCAATAAATACCGGGCCCTGTGGAAGGTTGTTTCAGCACAGAGGACATGGGGTTCATGGAAAAGAGCTGGCCTTACAAAGTGTTGCAGTAGAAAAGGCGAGTTGGAAACCAAAGGAGTTCAGCAAAATCATAGGTGGGAGGCTGGACACACGAGTATCAGCTGGTAACGAGCCACCAGGGAGCACAGCAGAGCCACCGGGCTGGCTGTGTCACCCTGCCCCATCCTTGGGATTTGACTGCAGCTTCTCTGAAAGTCCAAGCCCCCAGAAAGCACCCAGCTGGCTCCCAGAGAGCCCCAGCCGTGTGGCATGCCTCCAGGGAAAAGGGAAGTTAGTTAAAAATTACTTAAAACAACCTAAACCAATTCATTAGATGCGATCAGCCTGCCGGTAAGGGTTGGTTTGGAGCTGCACTCATGTGGCTCGTCCCTGAGGGACGCAGGAACCACCCTGGCTCCTCCCAGGACCCTCGTGGGCATCTCACGCGCCGCTGCGGGCCAGACGCCAAAAATGCATCCCGCCTCTGCGCCCAGGGGAAGCCCCAAGTCCCAAAATCTCATCGCCAGCCACGTGGTTCTCACCAGCAGAGTCATGGAAGCAGCAGCAGCAGTTTTGTATAAGCTTGGGCAGCGATGTTAGGTATTCCCATCGGTGAAGACGCCGCAATCTGCCACACCGACGTAAACATGATCAGCAGGTGAAAGACGAACGGAGAAGTTTAAAAATACAAAGTGTCCTTCGGAGCCCGAGAAGCAACACCGTGTGCTCCCCCAGGGGCCCTGGGATTTTTAGTGTGGGACTCGGCGCCTGTTCAGCTGCGCTTCGCCTCTCGGGCAGAAGGTAGCCAGGGCCAGTAGAGCTTCACCGTAATAAAATTCACAAAAAGAGGGATCCTTTTGACTTCTTTCCCTTGCCGCAGCATTCATAGTCGCAGCTCTCGGCTACAAATTCGCACTTCCATCCGTCTAAAAGGATTTTTCCTCTTGCTGTTACCAGATTTACTATGACCAAGGTCTGGCATTTGGAAGCTGGGGCCGGGAAGAACAGAATTTCATTTTCTTCTTAAAAAAATTCACATTAAAAAAAACCTTCCGGTTCAAACAAAGCAGCACGAGGTCGAAGCATTAAGTGGGCTCTGAAGACATCCCGTCACTCCGTAGCACTGCTTCTACCCTAGAACAGCCGGTGACAAGTCTTCCTTACATCCTGCTGCTACAATTCATCACTGGTGAAAGGTTCTCCTCCTCTGGAAGCTGTCTTCCCAGAGAAATAAAATTTCACTTGGCACTTAATGTTAACAGAATTCCCAATTTTTAGCTTAATTGGGAGGTGAAGCACGTGCCTGGAGTTGCGCTCCCCAGCGATGTGTTTGGCGAAGGGTGCGGGCAGCAGATCCTTGGATTTGTGAAGGAGAGCTATAGAGTGGCTAAAATCCGTAGAAACGAAACCACGACCACGCAGAACGTCTGTCCCACTCCTAAAATGAGGGCTTCAAAGGGAATCATTTTCTTCCCCGCAGCTCGGTAAACTCCAGCGATGGCGGCACCTGCGGAGAGGGGGGAAAAAAGCCGAAAGGTGACTGTGACA
>NW_009701546.1:0-11248 GCF_000703405.1 Apaloderma vittatum
CACGCCAGAGCAACCCCCGTGTGTTCAGGAGCCGCGGGGCTGTGGGAGTTCTGGTGGGGCTGTGCTCAGAGCCCTGGGCACACCTGACACCCCCTGCCTGGGCCTGCGGCAGAAATCGAGCACGGGCCCTGCAGGGAAGGACTTGGGGGCGTTGGTGGAGGGAAAACTGCACCTGAGCCAGCAGTGTGCACCCACAGCCCAAAAAGCCAGCTGTGCCCTGGGCTGCATCGGAAGCATGGTGGCCAGCAGGGCCAGGAAGCGATTATGCCCCTCTGCTCTGCTCTGGTGAGAGCCCCCCGGAGGGCTGTGTTCAGCTGCGGAGTCCCCAGCACAAGAAAGACATGGACCTCTTGGAACGGGTCCAGAGGAGGACACACAACGCGGGGCTTGGAGCACCCCTCCTACGAGGACAGGCTGAGAGTTGGGGTTGTTTAACGTGGAGAAGGCTCTGGGGAGACCTCATAGCAGCCTTCTGGTGCCTGAAGGGGGCTGCAGGAAAGCTGGGGAGGGGCTGTTCACAAGGGCGTGTAGTGACAGGATAAGGGGCAATGGTTTTAAACTAGAGCAAGGTAGATTTAGATTAGACTTTAGGAAAAAGTTCTTTACTCTGAGGGTGGCCAGACTCTAGAACAGGTTGCCCAGGAAAGTTGTGGATGCCTCATCCCTGGAGGCCAGGCTGGATGAGCAACCTGGTCTAGTGGAAGGCATCCCTGCCCATGGTAGAGGGGTGGGAACTAGATGACCTTTAAGGTCCCTGCCAACTCAACTGTTCTATAATTCTATGATTTTATTTCAAGTAAACTAAATACATGGCTTAGTATAACCAGTACAGCAGGGTCTGCGTAACTGTACAGTGACCACACGATGCGCTCCAAGAAGCACAAGTTATACCACAAACCCCGACTCACATCTCAGCTGGAATACTTTTTATCTCTGCTCACCATCAAGGAGAAGTTAGAGGAATAGAGACACTGGAAAAGCAGTTTAATGTCTTTTTTTTTTTTTTTCCCCCCTTTGTGGGGGGAAGCCCCTGCCATGCCCTCAGCCAGAGTCCCAGTGCCTCTCAACACTTGATGCACTTGGGTTTGCACACAGCGTTCAGGTAGCAATCAACAAAAGACAGACAACTTTTTAGAAACATGTGAAACTGTAGCTCAGAGTGCTGAGGGGACTAGGAATTAATGTGATATTTTTTTAATTGACTATATTTCATCCAGAGTGGCCCCTTGGCATTTTAAACCTCCACACTTAATTATCTTGCTGCCAATCATTTTAGTATAAACACCAAGGTTCCTCTTACACTGCTGCCCTCAGGAGGGTCTTCCCATCCCTGCACCTTGGTGTGTGCCAAATCCTGAATGAACTGGGGACACCCGAGTGTTCTTGGAGGGAGCCCCAAGCTTGCTCAGAGGAGATGGCCCAGCTGGATGCTGTGTGGGTGCAGCCCCACAGGGCACGCCTGTCCCTCTCAAGGGCGTGCCACAGTGGACACAACCCAGATAGGGGGCTTCTGGAGTAAGGAAATGATGTTTTCCTTCTTATTTTAAGCCTTAAGGCTCAGGGTGGGCACTTGCAACTGTCCCATCCAATTCAGGGGCTGCCCAGTCAGTGCCAGGGGCGGCCGGTCAGTCTGGCCAGCCTCTCCTCAAGCACCTTGCACGCCTGCAGCCCACAGCTCGGAGATCTGCTTTGCAGTGGGCATCTGCAAGGGCAAGAGCCCTTTGTGACGATTTCCCCCAGAAGTGCAGCTGAACACAGGCACACCGTCAGTGCTCGCTCTACCTGCAGAAAGGAGTAGCACAGTTTAACGGTGTGCTGGGTGAAAAAGTAGTTTCCAGCCAGCTCCCAGCTTGAGTAACAAAAAGCCAAGCATCGCTCCAGGTCCCTGTCTTGTGCTTCCCTGTGCATAACTGCAAAATATTTGTGACTGGTATCTACAGGAAGCAGGACCCCACATCACCTTCCTCTGCCCTATAGCAGGGAGCTGTGCTCAAGCTCCTGCGGGCCCCTGAGATGCAGCTCTGCGCCCTGCCAGGGACAGCTGCTGGTGGGGAGCAGGCTTGACTCACAGCCAGCCTCCCCAGGCAGGATGACGTCTCTTCTCCAAGGGTTTCTATTGCATTACATGATTAATTAGCTGATTAACAAGATGTTGTTGCAGAAGAATCTGTTCTCTGGACACCCGCTCCAGCAAACACCATCTTCTGTGCTAATGAAACTCTTCTGTTCCACACAGGCATGCACTAATTTAAGCAACATGCAAATGGAGAACAATACAGTGAGTAATCTGAAGCTTTTAAATGAATTAGCTACAGCCTTCCTGTCTCCAAGGGGAGAAGAGAAAGCAGGAAGACAGATAGCTCTGGCGGGCCTGGAGCCACAAGTTACAGGTGTTGTGTGCTCAGAAGGTGACTGCTGCCTGTCTACCCCCAACCTGCTCTCTGGGGAGGGAGGGCATCAGGCCAAGGCTGCAGACAGCAGAGGAGGGTGGACGTAACTCCTGCTGACTGAACATGTTCAGGAGGAGCTGCTGGAGATGCCTGTCCTGTAAGCCAGGCTGTGGGCTCCCTTCTGGAAAGATCAGAGCAGCAGCACCTCAATATGACCCTGGGGCTCAAGGGTCCAAGCGAGAGCCCTGGGTGGGGAAGCAGGAAGGAGACAGTGCTCCTGACAAGACAGGACCAATACCAGTACAAGAGCTCCTCCTCCACCTCCAGGCTTTTAAATGGATCTTGGAAAAAACAAAAAACGTTAAGAGCCACAAAACTGGATATGCAGCCTCTAGACTGAAGCCTGAAAGTAAGAAGCTGAACAAGCAAAATCCCTTTAGCTTATGAGGAGACTGAGAATCCTTGCAACTACAGCATGTAAGCTACCACAGCAGGGAAGGACAAAGGACTAAAGGTGTTTTAATGGAGGAAGGGAAAGCCACTTCTGCTCGCCAATACACGTTCTTTGCAGTGTGAGCAATGGGACCTGTATCCACTACCCTCAGCTCCATTCTCTTCAGCATGCTTTGGCCAAACACCATCATCTGAGCTCAGTGCAGAAGTAACTGGGCAAAAACAGATGCTCAGGCCAGCCTGAGATGGCTGTGCAGCTAAAAAGGTCCAGGATTATTTGTGCTGCTCTGGTCCAGCTGGCAGGAGGTCAGAGCAGAGGAAAGGGCCCCTTCTCAGCTCTCACAGGTCAGGAAAAGGGCAAGGCACAGAAGTTTGCAGTAGCAGTTTTTCAGCCAGTCTGAAGAAATTTGCAGTGAACTGCTCCTGCCCTGCAACATGGGAAAAGCTGAGGCAAGACAGAAACCAGTTGCAACCATATGGCACACACTCCCCCCAAAGGCACAGATCCCCTGACCCACAGTTTATGGCAGAAGATCCTACCAAGAAAGATTTTGTGTAGGAAAGCTGGTTGGAAGCATAAGATTTAGCACCTCTGGCTTCTGTTCTTTGGCCAACCCCATGACACAGCTCTACTGCATGTGTGCCAGGAGGGTACGGGCACTGCCCCACTGCTTTGTGCCGCAGCGCTGCTCCTGGCAGCCCCCAGGGAAGCCTCATGCCAAGGAGAGGCCTCCAGCCCCAAGTCCCAGGCTGATGCAGGCATGAGCACCGTGGGGCACAGCGCTGCAGCAGCAGATGGGCCCAGTGTCCTGAGGCAGCACGCAGAGCACAAGGGATAGGGTGTGCACAGCTCTTAAAGGAAGGAGAGCTGGAATCCGGGCTGGGTAGGAACAGTAAGTGTTTATCAATGTAGAGAACTCATTACATATTACTTGCTCTCTCTCTCACACACACACACACCCCCCCGGACCAGGAAACCCAGCACCTTTCTCCAGGCACAGCAGGACTTGGGCCATGAGTCCATAATATGATGGAGTGGCTTCCCTTGGAGCCTTGCACTGATGCAGCAAAGACCTCACTGCTCCACTCACAGAGCCCCCATTCCCCAGAGGCCACAGGGTGTTGTCCATCCTTGGGCAGGTGCAGATCAAGCATCTGAGGCTCCTCAGGGGCGCTGGGCCTTCAGACGGTTCCTGCGGCCAGCCTTGGCCCCGCGCTGGGCTCCCTTCATCAGGCCCTTGAACTGGCCCTGCATTTTTGCCCGCTTCCTGGAGAGAGGAAGGGGCAGAAGGTGCTGCAGTCAGTGCAGGCACTGTACACCCCCAACGCACAAGGATGCTCCAAGCTCTGCAAGCAGCGGTGCAGAGCCTGGCAGGGAGCTCCCAGACCCACAAGGAGACCCAGCATAATAAGAAAAATCAGGATAAGCCCCAGGTTTTGGCCCCATTCCCATTCCCTTCCTGGCTAATCTCACCTTCTGTTAAGTTTAGATCTGTTCAGGGGGATGTAGGCGTAGGGGTCAAGCTGTCCCTTCTTCTTCACATCACCTTTACCTTTCTGTGGGTGACAGTGACAAGAGAGAAGATGCAGCACCAGGGAAGGTAAATGCATCGCTTTTCTGGTGCAACCCTGCCACCCGGTCATCCCAAAGACTGTTGCCATGGAGCAGATGCGGTCCTGGGAGCCAATTTCCCACTCAGATGATACTACAGACACCTGCTTTGAGCAGTGAGCAGGAACCGGCCACAGCAAAGGCAGGACAGGGATTCCAAGATGGGCTAGAAACACTGACAGATACTGAGTGTTTAGCAATTCCTCTATGGAGTAGAGATTCCCTACAGCCTTGGTGCTACTGGATCAGGGCCCCAGCAAACAAACTGTGCTGTCTGCCCCAGTAAAGCCCCATGCATATCTCCTCACAAATCCCACAACCCCCTGGGTCTCTCACCTTGGATCTGTACTCTGCACCGAAGGCTGGCTCCTTGTCCAGCTGCCGGTGGATCCCAGAGCCTCCAGCTGGAAAAGAGGCAATGTGTTGGAAGAGGGTCCTAGGGCTCACCCTTCCCAATTCCAGGCCAGAGGAGTTCTTCCTGGTTTTGCCTCCAGCTCTTGGGTGTGAGGACAGCAGAGATGGGTGACTATCTCCCACAAGCAAAGATCTGTGCTTCAGCTGCCCTGGAGCAGTCCAGCAAGATAGGGTACATGGTTCTGGCCCCCTGGGGAGCCCCAGACTGGGCACAGGCAAAGGAATTACCTCTGTACTGAGAGTAGGTCTCAGCCTCAGGTTCCTCGTCATCTGGCTCGTCTCTGAACCGACGCTTCTGGCTTTTCTTCTGCAGAATAAGGCAGCAGAGACCCTACAGCTGGCTTGTCCTTATGATTCTGCCCTCCCATGGACCCCTGACCTCCTGCTTCCTTCCCTGGGGTCTCAGAGACCTTCCAAGACTGCCTGTGTGCAACCCTGTCCCCAGCCAGCTTCCCACACCCCTCCAAGCAGCTGGCATGTGCCCAGTGTCCCCATTGGCCTCTCGGCCAGAGCTGCCATGGCACAGGCAGGGGTTGGGCACAGTTGAGTTCCCCCAGCATCTCCTCAGGACAATGAGCCCCGTACTCACACTACGGAGACCCACATCTTGCAGCACATCTGCCATCTCCTCGTCTGCTCCTACAATAGAGGACAAGAGGGTCAGTGCAGGACGCGGGTGCAGGAGTGCCCTGGTTCTGCGCCAGTCCCTGAAGTGGGCTGTGGGAACAAGGTGCCCCTGCCAACCCAGCACTGGTGGCTGCGTTCCCTCCAGCATCCTCCGAGTGATGGAGGGGGCTGCCTCCCCTGGGGGCAGTGGCCCAGACAAGCCACTGGGTGTGACAATGTGCCAACCTCTGACACTCCACTTGCATTCGTCCCCAAGCTCCCACATGCAGGTACCAGTACTTCCATTTGGAGTACCAGAGCACGTCTAGTGTGGCCCCTGAAAAGCCCGGGCAGTACCTTTGGATTCATCATCATCCACTTCCTCCTCCTCCTCATGGATGATCAGGCGGCCATCCTCAGACACCTGGAAGTCATGACTCACTCCTCTGGACCGCCTGGGGCCTGGCTCGGTGGCTGCTCACAGAGAGATGGGTCAGGGTCTGGGGAAGGATCCAGTCCTGGGGGCAGCTGTACCCCCAGGAGCCCCATACCAGCTCCCAGCCTGTCCATCCCACCCCAGCCACGTTCAGAGCTCTGCTCCTCACCCAGCACCCGCTGGGACACATTGGGGTCCAGGAAGTTGAGAGGCTCATCCTCTTCCCCTTCCTTCAGCCAGGCCTGGCCCTTCTGCCGTGCTTGTTTCCGATGCTCCTTGCTTCGCTGCCATTCCTCCTCTTCCTCCTCTTCATCCTCTGAGTCAGCCAGGATCTCTTCCATGCTGGCGAAAAGGCAGAGACAATGATGGAAACAGAGCAAGCTCAAGGATGCAGACCCCAGCCTGCCTCACAGCACACAGCAGCCTCAAAGATGTCCCCAACATCTCTAGGGACACCAGCTGAACAGATCTGATGAGGCTGCTCTTTCTTTTCCCCTGGCCCATCTTCACCTGTCTCCTCTGGGCTGTGCCGGTGGTACCTCCTCTTCACCTGCATCTGCAGCTGCCTGTTTCAGGGCTCGTTTCTTGCGGTTCCGGGCTTCTGCTTTGCGGATATTCACCAGCACTTTGTGGTAGTCGGACGGCAGCAGCCCCTTCACCAGCTCAAAGCTGAGAAGCACACAGATAGTGGTCAGTGCCCACCCCCTTCTCCCTCACTGCTTCCCAGTGAGCTCCCTCACTGCCCCAGTGCAACCCAGGAGCCCTCAGCTCACCCAAACTTGCGGATGAACCTGGTGAAGAGGTTTCGCAGCTTCATACGGAAGTGGCGTCTCATGTCGTTTGAAAGGTTCCCCAAGGTCTCCAGCTGCCAAGACAGAGACTCTCAAGACCAAAGCACTCCTGTCCTGCGCACCCAGCCTCGCAGCCTTCCCCCATGTGTCCACATCTCTCACCCTGCTATCATCTCCCCACACTCACTGCAGGCAGGGCCATGGGGAGGTGTCCCCATCTAGCAGGGCCAGTTCATGGGGGTTCTCTGGCAGGTCCATGCCAGCATTCAGGAGAGGGACCTCCTCACTGCCTTCTCGGCCACCGAGATCAAGTCTGTGCTCCTGCCTCCCTGGCAGAAGCAGGGTGCAGCAGCCGGAGATACCCTGGCTACCCAAGGAAACTCCAGCTCTGCCTCACTACCCTCCTTGGGTCATCCTGCATGGGATCTTACCATCGTCTGAACATGCTTGGCCAGCAGCTTGGTGTCCATCAGCAGCAGTATAACCTTGAGAAAGCCTAGGGCTGCCTTCACCACGTCCCGTGTGCGGGAAGCCAGCAGCAGGCAGATGTTCTGCAGGAGCTGCTCCACCACACTCAGCTCCAGGTGATCTGCAACCACAGCAGCGCTCAGCCACAGCCAGCCTCCTCCTGACACCCACCTTCACCAGAGGGTGCTTCCTTGTTCCCCTGTGCTGCCCATGCCAGCCCAGCCCTCCTGTTCTTGCTCACCTTTGAACTCAAAGAACAGGCGCGTCAGTGCCAGCACCGTGCAGCTGATCATGGTGACCGAGCCCGTGAGCCCCGCGTAGATCAGAAGCAGGAACCTCTGCATGGCCTCTGCAAGAGGGGGATGACTCAGGCTTCTGCTCGCACCTCCCCAGCAGCACCCTTGGCCTGTTTGAGCAGGGTGCTGTGCATGGGTCTGATCCCTCCAGTGCCAGAGCAGCTGTGGGGCTGAGCAAGTGGAGCAGGGGCTCACCTTGGGGAGTGGGCCCAAAGCGGATGAAGGCATGCCCCATCTCCACAAGCAGCGTGAAGGCATTCTTGCGGGCCCCTATTGACACCTCTTTAGTGCACAGGATGACCTGGAGGCACACAATCATGTAATATTGCTGCTGCCACCCCTGTGGCCAGAATTGGGGATCATGGGAACCCATGAACCACGCTCACCTCTGGGACCAGGGCAGTGATGAAGGGCTCGTGCTCCACAGAGAGCTGCTTCACTATGTGGTACAGGCACTTCAGCCGGGGCTGCGGAAAGAAACAGCCCAGCACTGGCACACCCAGGGATGCACACCTGGTTGTCCCTGCTGCCTGCTCCATCCCCACCTCCCAGCAGCAGCTGAGCCACCGCAATCTTTGCTCTTACCCTCTTGGCTGGAGACGCTGCACTCTTAAGCGAGTCCAGCAGCGCTCTCTGAAGATCCTGCAGGTGGGAGCGGACGAAGGCCTGGCAGGGGGCATGGGGAGCAGCACACACCTCCTCCAGCACTCGGTACGCCTTCTTCTGCATGCTGCGTTCCTTGCTCTGCAGGGATGGCCAACAAACCCCCACTGTCATGGCAACCCCTGTCTGAAGGAACCCTCCAGCACTCCCCACACCACCCAGCAGAGACCTGCCCCCTACAGCATCTGCTCTGACTCCAGAGTGTGAGTCCAATCTGGCAGAAAGCAGATCGTGCCCCACTGCACCCCCTGCACCTGTCAGGGCTGGGGGCCCACTCACCTGGAGGAAAGGCTCGATAGTGCGGTACAAGGAGCGCAGGGACTGCTCATCCACGTAGGGTGCCATTGCCACCACCAGGTCCAGGATGGAGAGTCTGAAGCAGGAAAGGATGTGCTGCTAGGTAACTGCAGCAACATTAACACTGCCCAACCAAACTGGGATTCTGTGTGCACGTCTCATAGGATGCACAAGAGTGGCACATCCCACACAGGACAGTATAAGTGCTCCAATGCTGCTCATTAGGAAGAAGCTGGGAGCTTTACCCATTGGCAGCTTTACCCAGCCCCTGCATGTTACCTGGTAAACTCAGAGCTCTCGGGACTGCTCAGCTTCATGCTGGCTTTCTGCAGGAACCCGCACACCATCTGCAGGGCAGGCACACACAGCTGAATCAGAACTGACTGAAAGGAGACCTTTTACAAGGTTCTGCAAGTCACCTGGCAAATGCCTTGCTACAGGACTTTGTGGAGACCACAAGCACCAGCAGGTCCAAAACTAGCTGGACAAATTCACAACCAGCTAGTGCATGATGCGCCAGATTGGACTGCAAGATTAGAAAATCCCAGACTGCTAGCTGTGAAAGGCTCCCTCCCCATGAGGGCAGGAAGGGCTTTTTTCCTGTACTCTCCAGTCAGGCACCCATGGCAGCCTCATCAGACTGGGTCCAGATGGGAGATGCTGTCCTGAGCCAGCATAGACTGCCCCACTGCCCCAGGTGCCCCTCACCTGGGGGTCGGTGATGGTCAGGTAAGCACGGACAGTGTCCAGCACGGAGCGACGCTGGGCACTGCTGCTCCCATCCTCCTCAGCCTGGCTGTACACATTGAACAGGATGGGCAGGAAATTTTTGGCAAAGCGACCCACTTCTGTCTGCTCCGCGTCTAGGGAGAAGATGACAGGGTGGTACAGATCAGCATCTCCCCTCTGTGGGTCACTGCAGGGTACAGGGATGCATCACAAGGGTTTGTCCCCAGCCCTTAACCTGTCTCGCAGCCTTTGTGGATGAGGGTGCGCAAGGCCTGGCACACGGTGGGGCGGAGGTCTGGGCGCTCACTGATGGCCATGCCCAGGGTGCGGGCCAGGCCCTTGAAGGCCTCCACCACGTCTGTGGGGTTAGTGCAGAAGCCAGGCAGCAGTGTCCAGACCTGGAAGGCAAAGGAAAAGGTGGGAGGCTGGCACCCCTCATCCAAGTCACTGCTCCCCAGCCTGGCACCACAGGTACGCCATGGCAGGGCTCCCACGCACTCCTCGTTACCTGCCACTGCAGCGTGTCATAGATCTTGGCTTCCACACACTTTCCTGCTTGGGTAAACTCCAGGGCTGCAGAAGAGAAGTGGCAGATAAGCAGAGCAGCAGAGGTAGCAAAGACCTGCTCTGCCCCAGAGGACTGAAGGCAGGTCCCACGCAGCACCTTGGTGCTCCTGATCGCAGGACCACACCCACCGGCATGCCCACCATGCCACCCTTGTGCTACTCCTCACCTCTGCTTTTCAAGGTGGCTGCCAAGGGCAAGAAGTAACTGGTGAAGAAGCCAAGGCGAGCACCTTGCACATAGTCACGCAGCACCGGCAGGAGCCAGCTGCGGGGGAAATCCAGTGTCTCTCTAGGGAGGGAAGGCACAGGTAAGGGGAGCACAGAGTACTGGTGGCATCAGCCCCCAGGCACGAGGTACCCCTGCCCAGCCCCAAAACCAAACACAGGTAGGCTAAGCAGAGCCAAACACCTCTGGAACTGCACTGGGACTGAACAGGAACGTAACAAACAGCTGCAAAATTGCTGCCCCACGGCTGTACTCACTCCTTGCCATCGATCTCCAGGGGCACGGCCTCCAGCAGCACCTCAGGGCCCATGGTGCTCACGGCAGCCCCCACTGCCTGGTCCACTTGAGTGGTGTAAGGGAAGTGTGGGGAGAGACGCAGGTCGCAGAGGGACCGGAGACACTGCGAGGGAAGGGCAGGACAATCATAGAAAAGCCACAGAGGAACATCTGGTACATGTCGTTCACTATGCCTGTCCATGGACACCAGCTGCCCAGTGTATCCCTGTGCCGAGCCTCAAAGCTGCGCACAACCTGCCCACGCATGGGTAGGACAGCAGGCACCAGGACAGTCCTGCTCCACAGCTGGAGATGACAACACAGCCTAGGCAGCAGCACAGCCCCCCTACCTGCCTCCATGGCTGAATCTGTACCCTCCCAGCTTGGCTCACCTTTCTCATGATGAGATGGCACTGCTTCCCACACGTCTCAAAGAAAACCTCCAGCACGTGCAGCACCTTGTCCCAGGCCGCGTGGAAACGGTATGTCAGACCCTCCTCCACTGATCTGGGAAGAGAGGACACGGTCACACTGTCAGTGACTGACCCAGCAGTGACCAGGATGCCCACCGAGCCTGCCAGCCCCCACTGGGGATCAGGCAGAGGCTGCTCAGAGCTCAGCCAGGCCCACAAGGACAGCCTCTCCCAGGCCATTGCTCCTCACCTGAACATCTTGCACAGGTAGGCAGCAGGAGCTGGGGCAGATCCAGAGACGGTGCCCAGGTCCTCCATGTGGGGAGCGATGCACTCGCTCAGGAGGGTCTGCAAAGGCAAGCAGGGAAAATAGGACAGCAAGAAAATAGGAAAATACGCATCCCTCAGCCTCGCAGGCAGTGAGGGGTACAGCACCCCCCAGCAAGCCCCAAACCCCTGGGAAGAGCCACCCACGAGACCCAGGGCAGCTAAGCAGGGAGAGACACCCGAGTGTGGTACCTCCAGGGTCTGCGCCGCTGCCGACACCACCTGGGAGTGAGGGGAGAGGAAGCTGTTCATGGCAGCAGAGAAAAGCCGGGGCAGGTGAGGCC
>NW_009701546.1:11279-14069 GCF_000703405.1 Apaloderma vittatum
CACAGGTCCTTCTGCAGCCTGGAGAATAGAGAGCAGTGGGTGAGAGACCAAGCAGCTGCCGCTCCCCCAGCCCAGCCACGGCCTCTGCCTGCACCTGCCCAGGTTGACGTGCGCCCGCTCCATGGTGGACAGCCAGGTCAGCAGCGGCTGCAGGTCACTTGTGCTGGGCACATAGTCATAGAGGGCCTGTGGAGGGAGATGGTAGGTGGGCAGATGCCGCAGCACTGCCAGCCCCGTCCACCCCTGCAGCAGCACCCCACACTCACTGTGATGATCTGGGCGTTGAGCTCAGGTGGCAGGCAGGCCACGCTGGCCTGGGCACTGAAGAGGCTGTGGAAGGCTTGCATGGCACACGCTGTCACCAGCTGCAAAGGACACGCTGTCAGGAGCTGGACCTCTGATTTATACCCACTGTCCACCTACCCCAAAGCAGGCTCTGCCCCAGGAAGACCAGCACTGCTGCAACTATGCCCCACCTTCAGCCTCTCTCTTCTGCAGCCCGCAGGCCAGCAAGCACCAGCTGCCCCAGACTCTTTTATGCTTGCATCCTGCATTTCCAGGCTCCCAATTGGCAGCTGAGGGGCTTTGAGCCCTTCCAGGGCACAGCCAACAGCTCCCCTCACCATCCTTGGCATGGGGACACTCACCACATGGCTGAGGGTCATGACTCGGAGCAAGGTCTCGCAGCAGGTCTTCACCACGGCCGCAGGGAAGCAGGGCAGCAGGTCCCGCAGCAGAGCGAGAACATGGAGGGTGGTAGTTGCTTCCTTGGTGCCTGCAGGAGCAGAGCAACATCTGAGCATGTGGCACCCCACGGCAAAGCCCCCGTAACAGCACCAGACTCACAGAGTCAGGGTGAACAGCCCCCAACCTGTGGAAAGAGCAAAGCAAGAGACAAATGGCTGAGGACCCCTCAAAACACCTTAGATGCCCTAGAGGCACCTCATACCCTCCCCAGCACTCAGCGGTGCTGCCCACTCCCCTCTTCCCTTGAAGTCCTTACTCTCCCATGGCCACAGGGCCCCCCACACTCAGCTGCAGACCCCTTTCTCTAGTGCCCCACACCTCCAGCTTTTTCTATCTCCTGTACGCAGAACTTGGCGGTGGAGGGTGCCGCAGGGTGATGATCAGGGGCTGCATCTCCAAACATGAATTCACTGCCCCTCAGGATGGAGCACACACCATACTGTGCCGCTTTCCGCACCTAGGGCAAGAAGAGCCCAAGTGGGTAGACCTCATGGACACACTGAGCCCCAGAAATGAGCCTCAAAAGCAGTGCCATCCCTCACCAGTGGTACCAAGTGCTCACCTTGGGCTTGGTATGAACACAAAAGCTCAGCAAGCCATGATAGACCTGGAGGGTGATGGGATAGCTCCAAGCTGCCAAGTCCTGTTTCCGCATCAGCATGGCCAGACAAGAGAGAATCTATGAAAAGAGAGCAGCAGAAGCATTACCATCACCTCACAGAGACCAATCCCCCTCATTGCAATGGCCTCAGGCTGAGCACCCAGCACCACCCTACAGGAGCAGCCTCGCTCCCAGCTCTTAGAAGACCCCTGGGCAGAGCTGGCACGGCTGGCTGCCTCTTGGCTACTCACCCATCGCAGGGCAGAGGTGGAGCTGCTGCAGGCCTGCGAGGACAGAATACCCATGAAGGCTTTTGAAGTGTCTGAGAACTTTTTTATAAGCACAGGGCTTGGGACCCTGCCGGGAGAAGAAGACATATCAGTGGGGTGAGGAGCAGGCAGCTGGTGGCAGTCACATGGAAAACTTCTTTCCCAACACACTCCAGTTGGGTCCTTTACCCAGCCTGGAGAGGTGGGACAGCACAAGCCCCTCTTCCATGATGGGGCCAGGTAGCTTTCCCTTCTCTTCCCTCTGCCAGCTGCTCACCTCTTTAGGACAAGGTTGAGCAGGTAGGCGACAGCAGCCAGTGACTCAGAGGATTCCACCACCTCCAGCGTTGTCATCTGGGAACAGAGGATGAGTGAATGAAAGGGAGCAGGGCTCACACCAGGCCAGCCTTTCCCCAAGCCCAACCCTTGAAGAGATGGGAAGAGAAACTAGGAGCAGCCCAACAGCATCTCTGCTGAAGGTAAACACCCAGGGTCTTGGCTACGAACGCAGCACCTTTCTGCACCAACCCTCTTGAGACCCCATCCATGCTGCCAACAGCAGCTCCCCTCACACTTCCTCCCCATAAGAGTCACTCACCAGTGCAGCAAAGTACTCCGTCTCACTCTCCTTGCCCCCTCGTGAGCGGATCACCTCCGTCACAGCTGCCAGCACAGCACAGATCTACAAGAAGTGAGTGGAGCAGGTCAGCGCCCTCAGCCTCACATCCAGGGGCCCATCCCCACCAGATCCACACCCTGCAGCCAGCCCTGCTTGTACCTCTTTGTGAGCAGCAGAATTGGATTCCCAGAAGCGTTGCACTTTGCTGAAGGTGATGTTGGTGCAGTCGCTCAGCCCACTGAGGAAGGTGCCAGAGGACTTCTCTGTGGCAGCCTCCGCAGCACCATCCTCCTCCATCCGGAGCTGAGCACCGTCACTCGCCCGCTCCAGACGCAGGGACCCTGACTGCAGCTCATTGTGCAGCTTCACTGCATCCACCGTCAAGTTGCTCTTCTCTGCTGGGGGTGAAGAGATCCGCTAAGAGACGCAAAGGCGCGCTGCTCTGCCATTCACCCCGAAACCTCCATGGCACCACCTCTCCCTCCCCGCCCAGCCAGACCAGCTTGGCTGGAGCTCATCTCCAGCAAGTGGGACCCAGATGCTGATTTCCCCTG
>NW_009701546.1:14100-14577 GCF_000703405.1 Apaloderma vittatum
CCCCGCCCAGCCAGACCAGCTTGGCTGGAGTTCATCTCCAGCAAGTGGGACACAGATGCTGCTTCTCTCTGACGGGAGAGAGCACATTGATAACTGTAGAGAGTGCCTCATTCCTGTGCAAACCAGGACACGGTCCAGCTGTTTCCTCTGATGGAGGCGAGCATCCCATCCTCACAAGCACATACTGGCATACCAAGGCCTGAACACTGGGGTGCTCCTTATACTCTGCCCCACTTATCTTCTTCCCCTCACTGCCCTGGCAACCAGGCAGACAAGGGATACGCCTCATGTCTCTCTCAGTCAGGGGCACCAGATCGCAACCAGCTTCAAGAGCACAGTGTGCGCTGCAAATGCGTTTCTTCATCTGCAGGAGAAAAAGCTCCTCGGCCAAGAGCAGCCAGGGCTGTGAAACTCCAGTCCCTTGCAGCCTGCAGTGCTCTGAGGTCTGTCCTCCCAGCACTCACAGGTGCGGCCGTG
>NW_009701547.1:0-2125 GCF_000703405.1 Apaloderma vittatum
CCCAACAGCCAGACTGGCAGAACTCAGCAGTACGACTTGGTTAAAAAAGAGAAGAAAAAAAAGTTATTCGGTCAGCATGACACACTACTGTAGCTTCATGCTTCAAAGTTCGTTTCAGTTCTGTTTTATTACCTGGAATGCGGAAACACACAGAGTTAAAAAAAAAAAAGGCTTTTAGATAAGGTACAGGCACATTTCAACATGTGGAACTCGATGCCTGTCGTACTCTCCATATATCAGGTCTATTGGTAGTTAACTAACCTGAGATTAAACCACAAAACTATTAAAGGAGCAACAAATACTAGAAGGATGAATTAACTACAGATAAATATCATCCTAAGATACCAGCTGACAGTGAAAGCCTCTGCCTTTTGTTCTGCCCTTAAGGCAGAGACTAGTGTTGATATGTTGCTACGAAATACAAAGCCAACACCTAATTCATCCTACTGATTCATGATCTCAGATAGGCAAAAAGAACAAGTGTCTGCTTGCATGATTTTCCACCTAAGAAAATTTCCTGTTACTAGCTCTGCTATCAGGAGTAGCAATTTCAGTTCCATTTCTCTTCTCCCATAACTGGCAAAAAAACCCCAAACTCAAACCACTTAAATACAAATAATCCTCTAATTCCATCTGAAATAAGTATTTAAACATGTCTACTTTACAGCATAAGTAGGAGGCACTTAGCATTTTCAGTTCATGTTGAGTACAGTGAAGACCAGAATCTTCTTGCTGTCCTAACATTTGCAAATTACTAGCAATAAGGCTTTTTGATCTGGAAGTCAAAATGCACAGGAGTAGCGAGCAGTTACTATCTAGAAAGCTTTTGTAGGGCTCCCATAACAGGCACGAATTTACAGACAAAAAGACACAAATCACACTATCTGCCTACCTTAAAATCAGTGTAATTAATATTTCAACAGCTGGGACATGGGGCTGGGATTTATACCTGAACAGTTACACATTTTCTCTGCAACTCACGAATAACAACATAACTACTGATACCCTTTTTTTGGAGATGATACACAAGGAGAGCACTTTAAGGAACAAAAAAGTATGACACAAGCACATATTTGCCAGTTAGCTGTAAACCACTACAAAACTCCAAGAGATCAGAGGGTTTGCTGACAGCAACTTGCTCCCTCCTCACTCCTGTCTCCCCGCAGGCTCTGCAGGGGAGCAGCAAGGTGCTCGTGGGGAGGCTTCTGGGTGCACTGACCCTGTGTTTTCCTACCACTATGAATTTGAAGCGTAATATTCTCAGCAGCAGACACATGTGCTTCAGGACAGCCTTTAGGGACAGCAAGGCTGAAGCTAGGTTAAACAGCAGACTCTGCAGCAGAGTGGGACAGCCAGCAGGGTGCCCAGGGGGACAAGGCCGATGGCATCCTGGCCTGGATCAGGAATAGCAAGGCCAGCAGGACCAGGGGAGTGCTTTTAACCCTGTATGTGATTCTGGTGAGGCTGCACCTTGAGTCCTGTCTTCAGTTTTGAGCCCCGCACTGCAAGACGGACATTGAAGCACTACAGCATGTCCAAAGAAAGGCAACAGAGCTGGTGAAGGGTCTAGAGCACGTGTCTCATGAGGAGCAGCTGAGACAACTGGGGTTGTTCAGCCTTGAGAAAAGGAGGCTGAGGGGACACCTTATCGCTCTGTACAACTGTGTGAAAGGAAGTTGTAGAGACATAGGGATTGCCCTGCTCAACTGATTTAAAGGTGGTAGGACAGGAGGAAACACCCTCAAGTTGCGTCAAGGGAAGTTTATAACAGATATTAGGAAGAATTTCTTCAGTGAAGGGGTTATCAGGCATCAGAACAGATTGCCCAGGACACTGTGGGTATTTAAGCCGTGTAGACACGGAACTTAGGAATATGGTTTAGTCAGTGTTCGGTTAATGATAGGACTTTACGATCCTAAAGGTCTTTTCCAATCTGGGCCGTTCTGTGACCTCTCCCAACGATCCGTTTTGCCCCGGGGGGAAGGTGGCCGGAGCAGGGTGCAGCTCTCCTCCAGCCTGTGGCCCAGGGGACACATCCCACCAGGACTACCCCTTGGATTAGCGCCCTGTAGGCGCAGATTCCTCCCCTCCTGGCCTCAGCTGCCTCAGAGGAGTCCCCAGCCGG
>NW_009701548.1:0-3623 GCF_000703405.1 Apaloderma vittatum
CTTGAGGGCAGAGAGGCTCTCCAGAGGGATCGGTTTAGGTTGGATCACTGGGCCAAGGCCAACATCATGAAATTCAATAAGGCCAAATGCCAGGTCCTGCGCTTCGCCTACAAAACCCCCCAGCAGGAAGAGCTCTGGATTGACAATAAATAATGAGGAGGAAAGGGAAAGGGAGATGCTTCTGAGAAAAGCACTAGTGAGCTGGGCAATAGCTTTTCGCTTGTTCCGAGTAATGACATTGGTCCTGAGACCTGTATCAGGGAACTTTGCTGTGTCCTGAATGCAGGTGCTTCCTCTTGGAGATGCTGTGCAGGGCTGATGTAGATGTTTTTGTACTGAAACATGTCAGAGTGTGAATGCTGGATATACACCCATGTTTGGAAAGGGAACGGTGCTTTCAGTCCTGCCTGGTAAGCAGCAACTTGGTCAGGAAACTGGAATTGGCTCACTTTTGTCTCGTTCTCAGTTGATTTCAGTGGAATAACTTGGAGAAGTGAACTGTCCAGGTATCCCTTGGAGTTGTTTACCTGTAAAGATGCAGGAGCTGGTCTGTTCTCCCTAGTGGAGAGTGACAGGATGAGGGGAAATGGATTTAAATTGCACCAGGGGAGGTTCAGGTTAGATATTAGGAAGAATTTCTTTACTGAGAGGGTTGTCGGCCATTGGAACAGACTGCCCAAGGAGGTAGCTGAGTCACCATTCCTGTAAGTGTTTAAGGGATGGGTGGATGTTGCATTGGGGGGAATTGTTTAGTAGGTTGATAGGGGTGGGACAAAGGCTGGACTCGATGATCTTCAAGGTCTCTTCCAGCTGAAACTATTCTATGATTCTATGATTCTAAGTGACCAAAAATAGCACTGTTTATTCTCTTATAAATGTAGACAAAGTGATAACTTTTACTTTTTTAAAATGGACACTTGCCCATGATATGAAGTGATATAAGGATGTTTTCACATGTTGGCTAAACCAGCAATTTATCTCAAATAGAATACATTTACTTTTTATATAATTTTTATAGTTTGAAAAGAAACACAAAAAACAAACCAGAAACCTTCTAAACAAAGGTGGTACATTTAAAAAATGGTGATTAATATTTCCATATGACTGCCATTTTGACAACTGGGAATCCTTAGAGCTTGTAAACTGAGCCAATGCTATTCAGATTGAAAATACTACCCGATCTTGCAGCACTGCTGAATTCTGCGCAGCTGAATAGTTGATGCTTCTCTCTTTAGGTGCAAGCAGAAGCATGAGACCAAATCCTTCCCTGAATTTTCTGCTTCTACTTGAGCTGAGCACCATCAGGTCTCTCTCAGTGTGTTATACAGGAGCTGAAACATGTACTTTTTGAAATTGGGAAGTACAGATGTGGATAAAATGTTTGCAGTTGAGATTTTTTGATTGCTAGTGTATCCCCTCACCATAAGAAGGACTGAAACTGTCTCAAGCTATTCCCAGGAATTTTCTTTGGACTGTATTTATTTTTCTGAAAATCAGCAGTGGAATCTTAGAGAAAAAACACATCAGTGTAAATTCAACAGCCAAACGAAGCAAAAACTCTTTTCCTCTCCGAAGATTTGATTTGTATCTGAGTTGCTGGATTTCTGTAGACTATGGTGGAGGTCTGGTTGGTTGTGTGCATCCTTCAATCTGCATTTTTCACTGAGGACACACCCTTGCAACTGTGGTTGGCCTGGCAGACTTGGATGGAGTACTTTGTGCCTGCTTCTTCTCTTTTACATTAGCTGGTGACACTGCTGATGTACTCTATGTAAATTAATAGTTACTCTGTAGTCATAGGGATATAAGACATTATGGAACATATTGCAGAATTGAGACTTGTTTGCTTCTTTTCTTCTCCTCCCTCTAAGATCATTGATTATTTAAATAAAAAGGAGGAGTATTCAATTTGGGTAATATTCCAGATGATTCACAAATATCTTCTAGTTGCATTATGTTGCAAAAATATTGAGAAGCCTGGATCCCAGAGGAGAACATTAATACAGCTTTCATGTGTCTTCATGACCCCACCCTTCACTACTTTGATTAAAACAGCAGGAAAGGAAAGAAAACCTCCCTAGCAGCTTTCCAAAACAATTGTAGTACTTTTGTTCCTTTTGCTTTGCAAAAATTACACCCTTGACTTCATAGCAACTACTATAATTACAGCTGCAAAAGGATTGCAAGTATAGTACCCTTTTTTCACACTATCATACCTTTTCGGTAGACTGCTTTTTGGGGAATGAAATTTTCCGTGTGGTGTGGCTGTGAGAAGAAATGGGACTTTCTCTACTTCTCCTTGGGTTTGAGCAAAGTTGGAAAAACACACATTGGAGCCTTTTTATTTTTTCGTCTCTTTAGGATCTACACAGACAGCTTGTATTCAGCATGACGTGTAGATGCAGCTGCTGAACAGAAAAGCAGTCGTCCTCAAGGAGTGCACTTTTTAAAGTTAGAAAAATAAAAGTGTTTACTTGTAAGCTCATAGAAAAATAATAAAGGTCTAAAAGACCTAAAGTGCTTTCAACGCTTTTACAATCAGAGTCTGAAAAATGCCCTTTTTGTGACTGACTGTAGTTAGGGGCAGACACCATGCAGTGAGGACACCCTAGGGACAGTGTGGTGGGAAGAGACAGCATGTATCTTCCTCCAAAAGTGGCAGAGAGCTGCCAGCCTGTTCTGATTTGGGGAATATCTGTGAAACAGGTGACGGTAAAATCCTTCAATCTTGGAATTAGCTGCAATAAGCACCTGTTCTGTCAAGGCGGGTGGAGGAGGTGGGGAATTCTGTAGATCACAAAATACGTATTTTGAAAGAAAGAGTATCTTGAGAAGAAAGCAAGAGTAGACATCTTGATGCTTAATTCCCAGGTAAGCTGTCCCTCCACCCCGATGGCAGGCTGTCCTCAGAAAAGGGATTTACCCTGCTGTGTGGAGCTTCTGTGGGGAAGCCCACTGTAGCTTTGCATGGCAGCACACACAAGGATCATGCTCTTTGGAAATCACTCGCCGAAGTTGGGTGGAGCGCCAAGGCAAAGCACACTGTCCTAACCTGAGGCTGAAGCTGAGAGCCAAATACCCAGCACTACTTCAGTGGGTCTGTCTGGGAAGTAGAGACAGCATATGGTGACATGCGTAAGCTTTTATTGGGCCTCTGGTACATTTTTTTTTAAGGGATCCATTTGTTTGATTTTTTTTTTTTATTTTGTGGTGGTGGTGTTGTTGCTTGGTTGGATTTTTAAGTCCTCATTGCCCAACTAAGGTTGTTGTCCTGGTTTAAGATAGGGTTGGTTTTTGAAAAAAACAAGATCTTTAAACTGACTCCCAATAAGACTGGGAATTAGCTGTGACATCTAGCTTGGACTAAAAGGTGAATCTGGAGATACAAACTTGACCTCCTCCAGAGTTGCTTGACAATGTCATAATTTCTAGTGTGGGCTATATTGCTTACAGCACACTGACTGCATGTAAGAATGCTAGTTTCCCACACGTTACCTGGTGAACATACACTTTCCAATTGTTGACAGCTTAGAATGCCTACCAAAATGTTAATCTGAGTTGGAATCCTTAAGTGCTACTGGGGCAGGATAGTGAAGCAGATATATTTTATATATTTTTAATAT
>NW_009701549.1:0-35801 GCF_000703405.1 Apaloderma vittatum
CAGCCTCCTTCCAGATGCAAACGAGAGCTGCGTTCGCGTGCAAATCAGGATGCTCCGCTTTCCCACCGCTCCCATTCTCCCCCCACTCCTTCCCTTTTTCTTTTGTTTCTTATTTTATTTATTAAGGACCCGAGAGATGCGGTTTAGGTGACTGCAACACAGTTCCGCTCTGCGTCGCCCACCCCTTCCAAATCCACTGCTCTCCCCCCCCATAATCATTTCCATTGCCCGGGACATCAGCCCACTAATTTTACATATTGAATTTCATTCAGTAGCACTCCTCATTTATTCTCATTAGCTTCATCTCAGACCAGACACATGGAAAACGAAATCGAGTTATTTCTGGCTAATAGTGAACCTGTTATTCATCAAAGGAAACTTTGTGTACAGAGATGAAACAGCCCAGCTTTTTGAGATGCATGTTACACCCTCAAACCTAAAAAAAACATGTCTGTACAGTGGTCCACAGTCATCCTTCCTAGGAATGAACTGCAATTTTGCAGGAGTTAAAGAGAAAATGCTAAGCACCAAATCAATGTGCTCAGCAGGGCATGCCCTTCGAACAATGTTCAGGCTCAAGAAGCAAGTTCTCCCTCACAAAGCAAGCTTAGGAAACCCCCTCGGGTTAACAATGAAAAGGATTTTTCCCTCAGATAAAAAAGAAAAATGCCAGCAGCAGGGAGCTCAGACTGACCCCAAAGCTGCAGCAGGATCCACAGCCTCTGGAATGCAGCATGTAAAAAACAGATGCTCCACAGGAACTTCAAGTTTCACCAAACAGCTGAGACTCAAGCATCCTGCCGAACAAACCGTAAACAAAGTGCTTCCATCATCCAACACACTACTATGAACATTTCATCAGTATTTTCCAATTACAACACGTGTTTGACACCAAAACTGTCATTAGCAGTGGATCTCTCCAGCTGCTGCTGGTCCAAGAGACATTTCGACTGGCTCATCTCTGCCAAAGGGACAAAGACCATGAAGCGATGGCAGCAATTGCACAGAAGGCACTTCTGCTTTTGCACTGATTTCCATCAAGCACCTTCATGAAAAATTACCCTGACACCAAACTGAAAACTCTTTAGTGATTTATTTTTTTTTAAATCACATACATAAAAATATCACCGTTCAGAATTTGCCATCACCCATTTGTCATTAAAGCCACTTTAAATGCACACTCGCTGGACATATTCTGGAGGTGAGTGCAGAATGACTCCATTTACAACTTCAGCAGTGTTGCCATCTGAGGGCCAACCCAGAAGGTGGCAACTCCTTTTTTAGCATGGTTGTAATCTTTTTTGGGGTTGGGAAGTGCTTCTATAAGTGGCAAGGGGAGCTACCATGCCTTTGCACAGGGGAAGGCAATTTCAAGCCAGCATGAAGAGAGACTGGGCCACTGGAAGCGAGAACACATTCTCCCCGAGGTCTTTATGGCACCTCGCAGAGGCTTGCAAGCCCTGGGAAGCAAGACTTTGTTCCCTTTTCACAGCCAAGCCCTTGTGTGTCATCATCAGCTTTGGTACTTTGGATGGCTCAGAGAACCCTTCCCTGTTTCACCTGCAATACGTGCCAAGTGCTCTTTGTTACAGGATCCTCAACCCGCCCTGAAGCATTTCCCCTGCCTGAGAACACGGCCTTGATCACTGTCTTCAAGTCCCCATCTCCACTACGGAGGCAACCATTCAAACCCAGTAACAAACAATGCATAAGATGATGTCTGCCTTTCATCCTCACCTCCCCTTGGCTTCCACCTGCCCCGAGGTCATGCTGATAAAGAGGGCAGACATGAAAAAGGGCTATCATAAGGGGATAGCCCAAAGGTAACACCACTTGGCTACTTATATCTGCATCTCTCCAACAATGACGAAGAACTCTCCGACACTTGAGATGAAACCACTGTCTTCAACGAAAAATTTAGGAGATCATTAAAGTTGGATAAACCCAGCATGAACAGTAGGCGCGCACACACTGTGATATCAGCTCTTTAAAAGCAAATGACTCAGCGACAGATAGCAGACTGGAGAGACCTTGCTCTGTAGCACCCTTCCAACTTCACCTTGGACAAGTTAATATTATCCACCGCCTCAGTTCTCACATCCTTACAAGGAGGGATTGCACTCGCTTGCCACCACCCAAGGTTAATGCCACAAAGAATACAGAAAATATAAAGATTTTCAGCAAATGCTAATTCTCAATTTGTACCGGATGGGATTGCTAACTTAGGTCAGAAAGTTTGCACTCACAAGAAACTCCTTCCTAACAAGTCAGAGATTGAAGCAGAGAAAAAGAGAGGCACAAGATGCAGCATCAAACAGCATGATCAAAATTATGAATGTGTAACACACTCATTAGCAAAAAAACATGGCCTTTTTTAGTTCACGTTACAATGGTTTTTAGCCACTGAGTGGTTAAACTGGTTTTAATTTCTAGTAGAGGCTACGTACACTCAGAAGAGAAGTGAAAATGAGTGGTTGCTTGTGCATGGCACGCCTGAAATGCTGCAGCCATTCCTTCACTCCTCTCCCTGCCCTCTCCCCTCTTTAGAGGGGCTTTCCAGCTGACCTGCTCTGCAACAGCCATCTGGGACAGCCACCCCTCCACATTCATGGCAACGTAAAACATCGGCGCCTGTGAAACAATCTGGGAATACTCAGCTTCCATGGAAATACTTCAAGTCAGTCCCTGGGGGAGGAGGGGGGTCTCCTGTCCAGCCCCCACTGACAGCCCCATGTCGTGAACCTTGCACCAATGCACAAAATCCGTTGAAGAAGTTGTGGCTTTATAAAAAGGTGAATGTTGAAAAGGGACGAACTCGAGTTGTTCAGAACCACAACCGGAGCAGCTGCCCAGCGGCAGCCCCCACGGCAGCTGTCTGTCAGGGACACGAACAAACTGGTGAGAATCAACTGTTCTCCTTCCTACTGCTGCTCATCAGTCTACGCATACATGTAATATAAATTTTAGGAAGTATTAAGTGAAAAAAACAAAACAAAACAACTAATGAAACACAAGAATAGTTAAAACAACTCATTCCTGTTCCCTCAACACAAATCAAGACAAATTTTACCACTTATTTTCATGGAGTGGTAAACCCAAAACATGTATCAAGTTCATGAAAGGAATGATGCATCAAACTACTAATGTATCATCATCTCAGAAGCTAAACTGTAATTTGTAAATCTTAGTGTCTTTGTTCAGACAATTGAAAAATTCCTCCATTAAACAACCGTATAGCCCTGATAACATTATAATAGGAAAGAAAAAGCACAAAACTGAGCTGGGGACTGTACTGTGAGAGCTCTTCCAGCGAGTCTCTGCTCAATAAGCAAAAGGCAAAGTAGAAACATTGGCAAGCAGACATGCTCAAAACAATTAAATCGATGCCTTTGCTTTTTACTGACACGTCATTCGCTCGTTCGAACTAAGTTTCCACTGTGGCACCCCCACAGCTGTTTGCACGGGGACGCGTGGGGAAGATGCTGTTGGAGGACAGTTGTTTACAGCGTGTCTGCAGGGATGGGTCCATGCAGGACGTGCTTGGGATTGCTCCCTGACACCCCCACATCCACCCCCTCCAAGCAGCTGCAGTGTCTGGAGGGGAGCGGCTATGGGACTGACCCCTGAGTATCCCCTCCCCAGGCTGTGCAGAGGCACCCAAGGTGTTAAAGGGGCATGTCTGAACCCAAGGAGGAGGGTTATAAACCCTTCTCCTGTAGGTCACAAGCCTCCTGCCTGGCTCAGCCCAACACCACTCGGTCTTGAAAGCTGCATCTCTACTTTTGAGGCCAGACTCTCGACATTAAGTATCACCAACGATCTGAGATAAGAACGTCTCAAGTGTTTTCAAAAGTCTTGCTCAAGCTTTATGCCTATTCTGGCCACCTTCACCCACGTCCATCGACCACTTGCTGGCAGTTAAATGGAGCCGAAGCCACCCCTACAGGAGTCAATAATTTACGGTCCAAAGCGGTTTCTCCCTCCCTTGGGAGCCAGGCCGGGCTGGCCCTCTCTCGGCATCTTTCAGGAGAACAAAAGTGCTCCCTCCACAAAGCCCATCCTGGGCGCCTCCTCCGCACTCAGCTGCCCTCCCGTCTCCGGCTCGGCTCCCTCACAATGGCCTCTTTCAAGGCAATCTCAGCCTTGGTGAAGTGCGATACTTCCCCGGCTACTGAGAAATTACAATCCATTAAACCTGGGACCAGGAGGAAGAGAATGCATTGGGTACAGGGGGCAAAAGAGAAAAAGAATTTAATCCCACAGCCACCACAACAAAAAAGCCAAGGAGGACCCGTGCCTCAGCAAACCCGCGGGGGCAGCTGGGCGCTGAGCCGGTCTCCAGGCAGGCCGTTAGGGAACAGGTACTGCTTTAAAAGAGGGTAACCCAGCAGCACCCTCCCTTATTAATGCTCCTAAGTGATTATAGATACAAGCTCTGGGTAAGGGGCTGCCCGGCGGGGCCAGGGGGAAGAGGGAGGAAGATGAGAAGGAGATGCAGCCACAACCTAAGCCAACGAGGACAGAAAAGCAGCAGACTGATTGATCTGATGATCCTATTTAGGTCACAGCACAATAAAGCTAATTCATTCCTTTGACAATTCAAAACATCTTTCCACAGGATCCTCTGTCATGCAAACACATCACCAGAGAGAAAAGCGAGCATTTGGGCAGAGGCCGCCTGCAGACAAAGCAGCAGTTTTCGTTTGGTTAGAGCATCTCCCCACACACTGTAACTGCAGGCAGGAGCACAGAAAACATCTAGTGAGCGGGTAAGTCTGTTTTGCAGCTTTGTTTTAAATTGCAGGGCACAATCCTTTCTACTTTGGCCATTCCTGAACCCCAGCTAAGGCAATACCAGCTCCCAGAGGAGTACTTCCCCTCTTCTTACGAAGGCCCTTTTAAAATTCCACCACCGGGATATACTCTCCATTTAAATTCCCAATGCTCCTGCACTACAGCTTATCCTGATGAACCGATCAAAAATGGTGCAAGTTTGTCTGCGAAATCTTATTCGCCCTAACAAGGCACCATGAAGAAGATGCTTCTCTTCCGGATTAGCGATGGAAAAAAACACTAGGCAGATGGGTTTGCATAAACCACCTCCATTGATTCATCCGTTCAGACTAGGAGTGAAATCAACAGAACTAGGCTGCAAAAATGCCATTTCTGAACTTCTGCCCCAAACAACCTCCCCGTTCCACCTGTAATTCCATCTTTGGCAGCTGCGCACTTGTGGATCCACACAAATATCCAAGAGACATCTTCAACTAATCTTAGTCTGCATTTTCCTTATGGGTGTCCTGAAGGGGACACGCTTCCCACTCATTCCACTTATTTAAAGGTCACAGAAAGAATTCTCATAGCCTATCTCCATCTCCCCACCCAACACTGCTCTTTGGCATACTTCTAGTTTTATATGGATCATTCTGGTATAAGGAGTTGTCAAATTCTTTTTTTTTTTTTTCCTTTCAGTTGACTCTTAATAAACTCAGGGTGAGTCGCATTTAAGCTTGGAGACACCCTTTCTTAAACTTAGGCCAGTACATCCTCTAGTTTCCCAAGAACTCTGCAATCTATAAATGAAAAAAAAAAATTAAGCTCCTTGCAAAATACCAGCCTTCACACAAACATATAACTGCTCATGCCAAAATTGAGCACCGAGTGTTCACTCATTGTCTCACCCAGCAACTTGGGGAAAAAGTTGTTTTTCTTAGTCAGAAACTTCCAAAAACTTCACCTGAATATGTTATCTGCCAACACAACAGTAAAATGATAAGCCAAAGCTAAGGTTCACAAATAATAAATGGATTTTAGCAGTTGTGACATTTAGTATCATCCCTAAAGCCCTAGGATTTTCGACAAAATCTGAAAGCCTGGGCATGTTCCAATTAAATAATGACACAATCTGCCCTTAAAAACAAACTAAAGCACTGAGTTCATATAAGTGACCTAATAATTACATTGCTGTAGGATTCAGCAGCATGTTTTAAGCTCATAAGGAAAAAAATGAACCAAAATCTGCACCACAGATCTCCAGAGAACGTCTTTGGTTTGCCACAGGGCTGTGGATCTCAGACATAAACAAGTACCAGTATATTTTGAAAATAAATGTTAAGATTATACTTACGTGGTCAGCATCTTATTAGATATTCTCAATAAAGGCAAACGAAAAGATAGCCTCCTAAATTAAGACTGCTAATCAGCTCAACATTCAAAATTTACAGTGCTGACAATAACCTAAAATTTTATTACCATCTGTTTGAGAAAAGCATAATTGATGCAAACAACTTGATTGTTAGTCACATGCAACCTAGTAGCCCAAACCTCACGATATGCTGTGGGTCAGTCAATGTCAACAACCAAACTGTTGCATTTCTTTGGATCTCTAGAGAAATGCATCTAAGAGTTTAAATGACACTATACTGTGAAAAAGCTTCCTTACCACCAAACACCTTCAGAAAGCACTAATGTGCACACGAAGCATCAGGATTTTTAATACTGTGATAATGACTCCAATAAATAAGCATGTGGGGTCGTTAAGCTAACAACAGGCATCACCGTCTATTTCATCAAATGGGAAAAAAATCCTCAAAAAGATTAAAAACCCTGGAGATTCTCTCCCCTCCCACATTCAGTCTGCCATTTCTGCCTCCATTTTCCTGCCAGAAAAGGAAAGCAGTGGATCCCTACTTTTTTTTTTTTTTAACAGGACCCCTACTGCAGATACCTAACACTTTTGCATATTTTAGAACAACAACAAAAAAAAGTTATTTGCCGCTATGGTTGGCGAACTTCAGAAAACCAAACAAACAGTAAATCTGTACCTCAACATGGAGCTTAACAGACCCCATTTAGAAAGAAAGATACAATTTTTAATTGCAGAAATGTCTCTTTGAGTATTCTTCCCTCACTTAGCACACAATATACGCTGCAGAAAAGCTTGTATTTCGTTGGAGGAGTTGAAATACAAGTTCAAAAAGTTGGAGAAGCATTAAGTGTAGAACTTGAGACAGCTGGTGCTCATTTTAACAATATTTCTTCAAGTACTTTCACTCTTTGTATCTGAACATGTCGGCAAGTGAGCAGCTATTGCACCATCACCCCTCTGTGGCTTCACATCACGTCCTCAAAGTAACCTTCTTCCAGTGGTGAGCTCTCACCTGAAGTCAAATGAAATACAAGCATGTATCCACAATTCAGATCAACACTGCCTGCACCCAAAGCACCAATATGTTTCTGAAATAGCTTTTAAACGCATCATCTTGCCAACAGGAGATACACGACAACTCAGAGATTTCCAACGCTTACCCAAGAGACTGGTGACACCACACAAACAAATACAGAGACAACTATGTAGAGCACAAAAATAAATTTCTGTGCAGAAATACTATGGGTTTTCCTGCCCAGAGAACAGACTTGGAACTGTCCTGCCCGGCTCAGTCATTCCTGAAACTTCCCAGAAGCTGTTATGAAGACAATGGTAAGATCAAGGCAAAGAAATATCAGCAGTTAACTATTACTAAGGAAACAAGCCCGCTAGTGCAAGACAGTTGATAAAACTACTGTGTATCCCACAGGTTGCATTTTTAAACTATCCACAACAATCCAAATTCAATTTTGGGTTACAGATTTGTCCAGAGGACTTCTAGCTGACAGCTTGTGCTGTTACAGAATGCGAACAGGACATCATTCACATGCCAAATTACTGATAAGGGAGGAGAAGCCCAATTTACAAATAGTCTGGAAAGGTCTGGTGGGAAACCTCCCACTGGTTCCAGGGCAGGGCTGGAACAGAAGATGCGATTTGAATGGAAAGGAGAAGATGAGAGATCAATAACACAATCAACACGAATAAAGTTTACAGCCTCAGGAAAACCAATCAATAAAACCACATGTATGTTTTCCCAAAAGCAACTCTGCAGCATGTAGTACACGTGAAAAGCCTCTTCCTTTTTCCCATTTTTATGGACAATGGTAGGAGCAGTTTGGCATCCTTCAAGGACACTGCAACGCAGCACTACACAAACTTCAATCCCAGGACGTTTGAGTTAGACAGAAGCATCACCTAACAGCATCCCTGCTTTGCCACCATGACAGGAACCGTCTAAGCTGATGCATACCAAAGCTCAATTTACATCTTTGTTTTTAAACCACGGCTTGTTTGAAGAACAGAGTTGAAACTACAGCCATTAAAAGTATCTGACACATCCCACAATATCTTATGTTCTGCACAGTGTACACCCTGCAACAGGAATGAAAAAATTAAACCACTGCATTGAAAACATTTTTATTTATTTTTATTTTATGTCAGGGCAATTTGCATCCTGCTCTTCTTCTGATTAATTAAACCTAGCACGACAAGGTTAGCATCACACACAGAAAAAACCCTCGCTCTCTCACCTTCAGTGACTGGGCGTAAAAGCATGTCTTTTCTCCAACGCTATGAATTATTTAACCTAACATCAATACCACCACCTGCTTGGGGATCCCTGCTCGCACCCGCCAAACAGCAGCCCACCGTCCTTGGTCTAACCATGCCTGTGCTTGTGGCAAACATCTGACAAGCAAGAAGAGGGCCAGGACGATTAAAACTTAATGCTGAGAACAACCACGAGGGATCATTCAGTTACGAGAGGTGCCAAACCTGCTTTGGAGATGCTACCCAGCTACAAGTTTAATTAATCCTCCTTGGAATAGATTATGAAAATGCAGATAAATGGTTTTATAATCCTCTGTTGATGCTTTTGGGTAATGACAAATATGCTGTACAGCTCTTCACTGTTTCCAAAACTCCGTGTCAAAGTGCCCAAAGGACATGGGAGAAACAAATGACAGTACTGAACCAGAGGAGGAAAAGTTGTCCCATAGTCATTTTGGCTCAGATCAGAAATCAGACGGGATGGAGGACATGACCTTCGGGATGAGCAGCACATGGCCACTGACTGGGTCTCTCTAGCTTGGAGAAGAGGAGGCTGAGGGGTGACTTCATTCATGTTTATAAATATGTCAAGGGGGAGTGTCAGGAGGACGGAGCCAGGCTCTTGTCAGTGATGTCCAATGACAGGACAACGAGCAATGGGTACAAGCTGAAACACAGGAGGTTCCACAAAAATATTAGAAAAAGCTTTTTCACAGTGAGGGTGACAAGAGCACAGGAACAGGCTGCCCAGGGACGTTGTGGAGTCTCCTTCTCTGGAGATTTCAAAACCCATCTGGACGCGTTCCTGTGTGACCTACTGTAGGTGATCCTGCTCTGGCAGAGGCGCTGGACTAGATGATCTCTCCAGGTCCCTTCCAACTCCTGACATTCTGTGATTCTGTGACCCTCAGATTAACACTCCCATGGAAAAGGCATTGCACTTGGATAACGTGCCTTCCAAGCACAATATTCACAAGCTTTTCTCTCTTCTCCAGAAGCCTAGTCTCCAGCGACACATCAGTTCGTGCTCAGCTGATGGGGACAAGCCCTTGCTAGCGACCTAGATGGTTGCCAGCGTACTGAAAAACAGCTTCCATAGAAAAGCCAGGGGCTGCAGCGTAACAGCCATGAGCAATGCTTTGGGGAATTCGGCCTTTAAATTAGTAATAGTCAGGCCACAGCCTGCTTGTGCAGAGAAGACACAGGGAGGCTGATTAAGTACCCTTCTGCTGTGACTGGAGTAGTGGCATCGTGGGGTTTTGCATTTATTCTCTTCCAATGACTCCAGGGCAAAACTGGTCAGTTCACAAGTCAGGTGCTGTTTCTGTAACCGCTGTAACAGCAGGCACAGCTCGCAAGCCAGAATTCAAGCTGTGTCTTTCCAATCACGCATCATCCCCATAATCCCACTGCAGTGTATTACAGCACCAATTGAGACGTAATCGTGATGAGGCACTTTAAGAAAACCCAAGAAAACAACCCCTGTGCCCCAATTTCTGCTTAGGCATAAGAACATCACTGTTACTGTTTGTTTTGCATCACACATTCAGATAGATCAGATCCAATCTATCGTTCAATTGCTTGCTAGTAATTCCTTAATTGTGCAATCCTTGTGTGTCCTTTTGTTCTTTCCAATCAAGTTTGAAAATCATTTTTAGGGTTTGGGATTTTTTTTGAACAATATGTTAAGTTAAACAAAGGCTGTGCCCCCCCCTTTTTTTTTCTTAATAACCAATCTCTCCATTATCAGCTCTTCTGAGACACTTTTGAATGCAAGCAAAATGTCATCTGTTGGCAATGAGGTGGGACTAAGTCTTTCATGTTCAAATATTCACTTTAGAAAACCCAAGTAGGCAGAGATTTAATTGACTGGTGAGACTGAGTTCCCTAAATCACTGCATATCCCAGGACCAGTCCTGTGCTTCCCTCCACATAATTAGTTATATTTCTACTTGATCTGCCATTAATCCATCGCTTCCTTTCTAAGAAAGCAACGAGCTGCCCTTGGGTCTTACTCCTGCCAAACGCTGCCCGTCATCGGCTTAAAAATTCCAGCACAGGGCTTTGCTCACCTTCCAAAAGAGCTGTGAAAGGGGGAAGAGAGAAAATAAACTCAATGTAGACTGTGCTTGGGTCTTTTGTGGTTTTTTTTTCCCCTTTTGTTTCAGTACGCTCCCTTTGCACATACCGTATCTTTTCTCCCTGTTGCAGATGCCTGCCTGCAGGCCAGTGGCTTCCTGGGGACAGGAGACGGCCACCACACAGCCCCAGAACAGCGGAGCTGCTCTGTAGACCGTGAAAATATCAGTCTGGGGGTGAAAGGAGAGAAGTCACCGCGTGTGTACTCCAAACCTACACCTGCTGCCTGACAGAACTGCCACGCATCTGCTGAGGGTGGCTCCTGCCTTCACACAGCAAGTAAATAAACAAACAAACAAGTAAATAAGTTGAGGGCAGCTTTCTAAAGCCTCCCTTTCAAGAAGAGCACCATTCAACACCTTACAAGGTAATCAGATGACAGGCACATGCAGCAGCTGGTCCATTGCCACTTGCTTTTTGCTCTACCCACCTCTGTCAAGACTTATTTTTTACTCCAAGAAGCCCAGCTCTGCTCAAGACTTTCCACTGTTATCTAAAAGACAACGCACTTGCAGCAAGTACAAAAATCAACAATTTTTGTCCTCATTTTGGATCTTCCAGCCTTGCTCCACTGAAAAGCGATTCCAGGCAGTGTGGGTGCATCCACCAGCACAGCCAGCAGACAAAGGCAGCCAGCCACATGCCAGCAAGCCTGCCTTCCCCAAATTACCAGACAAATTCAGTACCAACTTGCACGGCAGTACTTTTATAAATATACAGTCACCACGCAAAGCACAGTCCTTTCTACTCAAATCCCTCTCACTAGAATACAATAATTTTGTGTGACGAAAAACAAAGACTTCGTCTGAAAATTAGATCACATCAGCAACCTCCAAGCACCCTATCATTCTGAGATTTGTGCTCTGAAGATACCACTCTGACAGTTCATTTTCTCTTCTCGACCACTAAGTAGCCTTCATGCCACTCCACTGTCTCCCATATGGTTAACACGAATGCAGCAGTTAATATGCAATTAATAAAATGGTGTGATCAACCGCTTTTGTTCACAGCAGCAGCTGGTCTGCATGTTACAGCGTAATTAGACAAATTAAGATGTACTGCTTTTGTTTGTGGGTGAACTGACAGCATCGCTCATGCTTAAATGTCGCTAAGCCTGTTGGCATTTGGGATTATTGTAAACATGTCTTTTTTTATTAACAATACAAGGTATCAATAAGTCAGATTTACATGCTGCCAGCTGAGATGCCAGCAAGACACAAATTTGCTTTACCTCCAAGACATTTGCACAAGCCAACCCAGAGTTAAGGAGAAAAGTGAGGTATTTCAGAGAACGAGCACGCTTTTACTGGAGGTATCACAGCCCACAGTACAGAATGAGTGGCTCTGTATAGGGATCAGCAGAGCTGATCTGTAACTGTGTCCAAGCAGAGGTCTGAAAATCTTGAGGATCAAGCACTGTGCATGTTTTTCAATGATTTGTCATCGGATTAGGGCAGTGAAACAAGAGGGCTAAAAAATCTGTTGTAATCCATCGGACTTTTAATACCATTTCCTTTAAAAGGCATTAGTTTGGCCTATGCAGGAGCCACAGGGAGGAAAAGTCATTTCAGTGACAGTCTTGAGCTCTTTGGGAGCTGAGAGCAAGAGCAAAACCCCCATGCCCTGGCAGGGCAGTGGGGCCTGGGAACACAGCACCAGCTCCGAGCACCAGCAAACCCACACAGCCCAGACCCCACAGCAGGCAGATGAGCTGGGGCAGGTGGCAGCAATGCTCGGCCAGGCTCGTCCCCCCAGGTGTCACCACAGGAGCTGCCATCCCGCAGTGAGACCCCTTTGCCTGCACAGGGTCCTCCAGAAGAAGCCCGTGTCCCTTCAGAAGCTGTACACCCACTTCTAGTTGTCCCTCACACAGCCTGTATGTCTCCCTCTGAGCACAACGGAGGGGTCACCATACCCACCAGGTAAATGGCAATAGACTGTTTTAATCACTGCGTTACCACCTGCCACGGTATCTGCAGGTCGGCTACATTCACATGACATACACAAAGCACTGAACACAACACTTGATGAATCAAAGTATTCGCAAGGCAACACACCTTTCCAAGGGGTCATTATTGAAGCTTCGGGCTTCCCAGTCGTGTAAGAAAAAACAAGGGAAAAGACACCGTGTGAGGAGCAGCTGGCACAGGAAAAGTAAGGGAGTAGGCAAGGAAGCCTTTGAAGAGTTGCACATTTAGTAGCAGGTAACAAGAGAAGACAAGTAACCAGGAGGATTTCTGCTGAAGGAACACTGCCAACCTGCCACAGAAGCCGTCTACTACCATAAACTGGCACCCACAGACACACAGTCTGACTCGGGAGATGAGTGGAAATCACCAATTTACAGAGTCCTTGCAAATGGGCTCCAGAACAATACAGATATCTGCCTTGCTAATCAGAGAATTTGCTTCTCTAGTCCTTTGGCACAAGAAAATGCACTGCAGCTAAAATACCTGGCTACCTTTTATCACTTCATCTCAACGCACTGGCCTGGGGGAAGGTTGGTCGCAGTAAGAAACAGGGCATAGTAAATTGGATTTGATAATGCTGCCATAATTTGTTTCTGATTGCTAGCATGACTCCATTAGCCAGGCTGATAACAACATCCCTTACAACACTTGTGCCTTTTCTGTTGAGTTTCACATTCTCTTCATTGTGTTTCAACTTTAATCTGACATGAGTCTGAACTTCTTATGACTCTCAAAACTATTTAACGACTTCACTGCACTAGACAAAACACCTTGCAGTAAGATCTGCAAACATACTGGACCCATCATCCACAAGCCCCAGGAGTTCTAATCAAATTAAGCACTGAAGAGCTGAACAGTCTCCCATTAACCAGCATCACCAACCATAGGCTTCCCAATCTCACCTTTTTCACATGTGGATTTGCACTTGCATTGCTCCACCTCCTTAATTACAGCAAATGCTCCTATTCCAACTGCAGAAAACACTACACAAGAGATGTCTCTGAACCCTCTGTTTTTGTCAGACTCCTTCAGATGCACTTCAGTGATGACTAAAACCTCCTCCTTGTGCTCCTGAGTGCCATATACGGCTTCTCGTCTGCTCCCACACAGAGAGGAACACATGAGACATCCACCACCAGCACCTCCTTGCAATGGCGAGTAAAGGTCAAAGCTGGCAGTGAGAGCCAGGGCTAACAAAGTGGGTTTTTTTGGCAAGGCAATGCAGCAAGGTCTTCATACACACGTTACCTTACTTAAGATTTACTTAAGTGTTTTGCAACACTCAATATCAATCTCTTTTCAGCCAGCATATTCCAAGCTGTTCTCCATCCCTCCCTTCATCCACAACACTCCTGCATCTGACTCTCAGAAAGACTTGCAAGGGGTATGGAAACAGCAGAGGAGACCAGGAGCTGGACCTCCAGAGTGCAGCCAGAAAAGGACAGGCAGGGAGGCTTGTTCTCTGCAGTACACACAGGGAACATGGAGTGAAATGAGCCAAAACCACCAAGACATATACAGAAATGCACACCAGAAGAGTTGTTATTTATCCAAGAGTTGAGGTATTTTGTTCAAATGGACAAGTTCTCTGCTTTGGAAGATTTCAGTGGCTTGTTTTGGCCAAGTGCACAAAACTCCAACTATTCATTCAACTATTCACTATAGAATAGTCAAGAGAAAAAAGGGGGGAAAAGCCCCTCTATTTTTTAGGTATGCAATAAAAAATTATATTCAAGTTACTTTTTCTTTTCAAAACAAATCAGTTCCCAGCTTCATCTGATGCAATCCGCTATGTCAGCTGTTTTGGTAGGAGCAGGATGCAGCAGATAAAGCTGGGAGCGAGGATGGGCAGTGGCTTGCATGAGGCTCTGTGAGTAACTGTCCCGGCCATTCATCACCACAGACTGAGCCCCTCTGTCACTTGGGGCACGAAAGGCCACAAAGGCTTGCTCAGTGCTCTGCAGGGCCCGGGATGTGCAGAGATGGAAAGCGACTCAGTCTTTGTTTCACACTGCTAAACGAGAAGGCAAAGGATGAATCCACCCAGGCCTCAAGGATTCTGGCCTTGTTTTTTTTTTTTAAAATGTAACATCCTTTAACTGGGAAATTTAAATCTCTCTGCTATCAAAAGGGAAACCCAAGGGATAAAAAAAAAGCCATAGCAAATAGTGAATAATAAAATTACTAGCAGAATATTAATTTATAAACAGATTCAGTTATTATTCTTTCAAATTCTGTGTTTTTCACAAGACACGAATCACACAGGAAGGTCTCAGCTTTACAGATAAGACAGAGCTCCTGTCTGTAGAAAGAGTAATGAATGAAAAAGAAGAAAGCATTCTTTCATGAGCTAGCAGGCAACAAAACACTGAAAAAAAATCCCAATAACTGAAGCTACTGTTTAACAAACATTAAATGCAATCTGATACTGCTATTGGCTCCCACCCACATCTGTTAAAAGAAAGGGAAAGAAAAAACAAAATCCTTATCAAAACTTTATTGTTGCCAAAAAAAATAGGCAGATGCAACAGTTTAGCTAGGTTAGCAACAGCATACCACATCTTTAAACTTCACAAATTTGATAAAATATGAAGTGGTAGTGAGAACCACAAGACACTCGAACCAGGAGGAGGTGCCTGACAGCCTCCCACAGCTGCAGCCACTGCCAACAGCCCCAGACTCCAATCCAGCCAGCAAACCAAACCCAGCCCTTCGCATTTCTGACAAACCCGGCCAGCTGACGATCTCGGCTTAACTCTGCTGCAGGAAAAGTAACTACCAGCACTCAGCATCACTGGAGTTTGTCCGTAATCATGAATCAACACGTGATAGTGCCTACACCACTGTAATATCGTCCTGGCAAGCAGGCAGGCTGTGAAAGGATGTATTGTTGCATTCCAGCTGATTTCAGTGATAGATTTTCTATTTACAGTAAATCTGGCAGTGAAGAACAGCAAAAGAACAGCATCATAGATGATGAAACAAGGCTGAGCTGGTAATGCAGAACCTCTGCTTCACAGTATCACTAATTTAACAGTTTTATCACAACAATTTCTCCAGCTTAAAAAACCCCAAACCCTAACACAGTAACTTGATTGGCATAGCTGCCACAATCACACTACAGATATTTTGACTACTGATGTTGCAAGGTGAGCAGAAGTGCCAGGGACCACCTCTGGAGATCACTGAGATCGCCCCTGCAAGGATGCTTCTTCCCCCAGCCTGCGAGAAAGTTCAATAATTCAACTGTATTATGTTTTCAAACAACACTAACACTATCAGGCGCATTTTCTACAGTGTTCATCAGCACTGTGAAACCTCTTGGAGCGCGGTTCTCATGACGCTCGATAAGGACCCCGAAGGGAGGCCTTTATCAACAGAGATAAAGCTCAGCCAATAATCCCCTGCTGTGCTCTGCAGTTATCACTCGACCTGGTCCCAGAAAGCACTTCCACTCATGAGCACTTCTTTTCCTTAAAATAAATATTAACAGAGTTTTAAAGCAATGCAGCCTCCCTGTCATAAAGACAAATAGTACCTGTCCTGCAAATAACACTTTCAACCGATGGCTTAAGTATGTCGCTATTCTTTTGTTTCTACGGAGTGGGGATAAGTAAGAAGGAAAGAGAGTCAGCAGGGCAGAGCTGGTGTCCCACATGTACACACTTGTACCACAGTAGGACATCACCTCTGAAGCAGAAGCAGTTATCCTAAGAAAGGTCAGGACAAAAAAAGCAGGTTAAGTGATTTTGCCACTCATTGTTTCAAGGATTCAACATTAAACACTGAAACTTCAATGGTCTGTAATTCAAAAAGGACAAATAAAGTGCATGGGGTTGTACCAGATATCAGAGAAACTTAACATAAAGGAACTAAGAATAAACTGGTCTTAAACACGTAAAAGTTTATCGTTAGAGACCAGAAATTGCATTGAAATTGCATCAGTAGATGAGAAGTCAAACAATTCAACTGTTTATGTAAGTGCCACATAATAAATCAGTTGAGGGAAGGAATGCCATCCAGAGGGACCTGGACAGGCTTGAGACGTGGGCCCATGTCAACCTCATGAAGTTCATCAAGGCCAAGTGCAAGGTCCTGCACCCGGGTTGGGGCAATCCCCAGCACAAATACAGGCTGGGCGACGAGTGACTTGAGAGCAGCCCTGCAAAGGACTTGGAGATGCTGGTGGATGGATGAAGAACTGAACACAAGCCAGCAATGTGCGCTGGCAGCCCAGAAAGGCAATCGCACTCTGAGCTGCACCAGGAAAAGCGTGGACAGCAAATCAAGCTAGGTGACTGTGCCCCTCTGCTCTGCTCTGGTGAGACCTCACCTGGAGTACTGCCTCAGGCTCTGGTGCCCCAAGATAAAAAGGACATGGACCTCCTCAAGTGAAGGCTGAGGTTGGGGCACCTCATCTCTTAAAGAGGGCCTGTGGGAAAGAAGGGGAGGGACCCTTTAACAGGCAGTGCAGTGATAGGATGAGGGTTAACAGTTTCAACCTGAAAGAGGGTACGTTTAGATTCAATCTTAAGAAGAAATTATTCACCACGAGAATGGTGTGACACTGGAACAGGTTGCCCAGAGAAGCTGTGGATGCCTCATTCTCTCTTTGTTAGGAATATGTTGAAGCAACAATAAAAAATGAATGCACCTGGACAGGGAGAGTAGATGCTCCCGCTGTGTATATAGGAATTACATCACACCATTCAGACTGGCAAAAGTTCCCCAGGTTCTTCGCATACCTATTAACGCAATTTCATTTCAGAGGTCACTAAGTTCTCATCCAAGAAGAAACTGGATAGAGCCTTGAAGTGACTTAGCCGCTTAAAAACAAAAATAACCCGCAACTCTGTGTTTCAATTTCCAAGCTTTTCAAATGCAGGGAAGATTAAGATCACCAGCACATATTTACTCTCTCTTTCTAATAATGTAATAATGCATATATTCTTTAAAGTACTGCTCCGTTCCCCATTCCTCTGTCTCTACTCATCTTCTGAAAAGTTTTCTCATTTCACTTCCAGTGCATTTTAGAAAGGAGGGGATGGACAACTCTCCCTACAGACAGCACAAAGAGAAAAAGGAGTGATGCTGCAGGGAGGGAGGAGAGATTTCTGAGTGCCCTACCTGTGCTCCTCAACTCACACTCTGGAAAGGAGGTTCAAGCAAAGTGGCTGCTCCCAGCGTCCTGAGCTCAGCTGCCAGAGCAACATCTCTCCGAGGGCATGACAAGAACTAGCTCCAAAAGTCAACGTCGCAACTTCGTAGGATTGAACTGACCTGTTACCAAGCGCAAGAGACAAAAACATCTTCCCCCAGGCTGGGAGGGGCACAGAGGGAGCCATGTCCTCTCACCTGAGAGCATCCCTGGAGTCTCTCCCAAGCACCTAAGCCCCTCCTCAGAGTTCGCCCAAGTCCTACAGCACAGAGGCTATATAATTTGATATACAGGATGCATTTTCCTTTTCCCCTCTGAATGAAGCAGAATAGACCATGTGCTCTACAACACAAAAAATTCAGCAGATGAGCTGGATTCTTCTTTCCCCACACTTTAAGAAATTGCATCCTCTTGAAAAATGCCTGAAACACCCATGTGGTAAATCACACTCCTCCTGCAGGAGGGGACATCAAATGAGGCTTGCTTAGCACAAGATGGAAAATACCGTAAAGACAGAAAAGAGAAATACAAGTGGTTTCACTAGCCAGTGTTAGATTCGTGTGGCTAGACAGTGATGTTTCAATTGCTGGTAATAACTAGCCATTGTCAGTTGATTAGCATGAGACTAATGAGGAAAAAGAAAATCAATACGGTTGCAAACATATTCATGTACTTTTCATGGGTGTTTTTGTGGTTGTTTTGGGGTTTTGTTGTGGTCTTGTTTTGTTTTGGTTTTTTTTTACAAAAAGGCGTGGTGTAAGATAGCCAGCCAGCTGGCTTTTTCAGGAAAAGCTTTCTTTGTCATGTGAAATTTCTCCCCTATCACCCTTAAATACACTTCTCAGAGCAACCATTCCACAAACAGCTGGGTGCCTTTGCTTAGGTGGTCAGAAAAAAAGGGAAGGCAAGCAAGAAGGCTAAAAACAAAACAGCTGAACACTAGCATTATCCATCCTATACTCTTCCTATTTCCCATCTGTATTTGCCAGTGAAACTTGAAACTATACCGAATAAAAAAAGGAGAGAGTCATCATAATTCAGGAATTCTTTCTTCTCACGTTCAGAGGGAAAATAACCTTAGACCTACGGTTATTCAAGAGCAGATTTTTTTTAAAAAAATAAGTACTCATCAACTGCATTAAAGCACCTTTTGAGTCTGTTAGACTTCCTTCTTATTTTTCCTGGCCTTTTCATCCACTGATTGTTTCTATGGCTTTCAATTAGAGTGTCACGTCAACAGCTCCCAGCTCCACTCATTTAAAACAATCATTTTGCTGAAAAGGAGCATTACTGAACTGAAAGCAAGTGCCCAAGACCTCTCAAACATAGACATATCACATGCACAAAGACAGTGTCGTCCTGTATCAGCTTAGCTGTCCCACCGGATGCAGTATTTACATGCGCTCCCCTGAAGTGGAAATACATTCCTTTCATAAGAAAATTGTTCCCAATGACCTCATCCTCCAAAAGAGTAAGAGAAATATGAGTATTTTCTTTGTTTACAAGCCTGCTCTACTTATTTACTCCCTCAGTAATGACAACACAATGCTAAATGGCCTAAAGAACTAACAAAAAGGAACTGATCTCTCTTACTTGGCCAGAAGGAGCTGTCATCTTTGTTCAGAAACTTTTTCTTGAGGCGTCCAGGCAGCTTGGTGTGAGTGTTTCCCATTTTGCCGGAATACAGCGGGATGAGTTCCTCCTCCTCATCATCGTTGCAGCTGGGCTGCCACTTGCTCCTGCCGAGGCACCCAACCATCGGGTCGGCGGACAGGCAGTGCACATAGGCGATCATTGTGAGATGCTGCTCCAAGGATGTCCCTGCCGTCCCCAATGGTTAGTGTGGAGCAGAAGGGAGTGGCCTGCTCATAACCCTTGAACGGACACATTCAAAAAGGCTGCGAAGGAATAGATTTCTCTCCTCCTCTGCGCTTGGGCAAGCTGAGCTATTCGGTTATGCTGGGAACTGTTTTGAAAAGGGTTCTGACAGGTCTTAAGAAAAAATAAAAAAAAAAAGAAGGAAAGCAAAACAACAACAAAAATCAACCACCTGGTCAAGCAGCTCCCTCCTGGTGCCGGATGCCCTGGCCCTGCCTTGCCACTAGCCCCCCAGCTCGCAGCCACGGGCAGGAAAACACAGGCTGCAGAGAACTGGGAAACTCGGTCACCTGCCACAGATTTCAGACTTCTCCCTTCCTGCTTCCACTCCAGTCTGCTGCTTCTCTTAAGCCTTATCCCCGATTATTCACCACCCTCTGAACAACAGGTACTATGGCGCTACACAGATGGCCATATCCGAGCAGCTTATTTAAAGCTAGCATACTGTAATTGCTGTGACACCAGCAGCTAGAGAACCGTAAATTGGCAGGAATCTGCCAAGAACAAGAACATTTACCTTCTTCTAGAATGCAAAAGCAGGACAAATATAGAGACTAAAGGGAAAAAAGCTAAGTGTCGCAATTTCAGTACTTGGATTGTAGTAAGGAAACTCCCCTTTCAAAGTGAGAATCACAATGATTGTCACCAAAACAAGAAGGTATCTCCCAGGTTAGACTACAACCAGACTGATGCTGCATACAAAGCACAAGCAGTTTGCACTCAGTCTGTACTGCATAAATACACGAATCTTCACAATGCCTCTAGAGGGTAGGTATTACTCCTATTTAAAGATGAACACAGAGTCTTGAAGGGATTTAGTAACCTGCCCACGGAATGGAAAAGCCAGGATTAGAGTTGAGGTATTCTCAGTTCTTCAGTCTCATCTGTAAGCTGTTAGTCCACAGAACCTCTCCCAAATACTGTGCTACTAAGCAAGTTTTCATGCTGGTAACCGCGTCAACCCTAATCTCACATCCCTTATTGCTGTTTTTCTCCGGGATCCAAGAAGCGCGCCCTTCCTGGGCTTTTGAACTGGCTGTAACAGCACAGTCAGATTGGGACAGCAAAAAAAACAACACAGAGACACACACCCTGACTAAACTGCTGTCTTCAGCAACTTTTTTAAGTTTGCTCTTTTTTTTACTATTATTCAAAAGATTACAATGGGTAATACCTGTTTTTAAAAATGGGAAGACATCAAAACCCTAAATAAAGTACAACAAAGACCAATTCTTAGTTTGCTTCCTTGACTCTTCTTTAAAAATGCTTTGCTTGCAGTTGTACCATTCACAGAAGTGGCTGCTCTATGTATAAGAGCACGACAGTGTCAGGTAAGTATATATACATTTTAGAAAAGGCTTCGATCTGCTGTTTGGTTGATAAATTGATTTAGATGCACATCTTCTCTTTCTCTGTGATATCCAAATGCATCTCCTGCCGCCCTGGCACCGCTGCTGTCTGCCCTGGCAGGGTATACACACCAGCTGCCCACAGGCACCGCACCAGTGAGCCATCAGCATTCGAACATTCAAAGTACAAAGCACCACCCAGCATAAACTGTCTGCAACGTTCTGGCGAAACGTAGAAAGTTAGTGAGAAACCAACTTGTTTGGTATTTGGGGTTTTTTGTTTGTTTAACAGTCTGTTACTTTGCACAGCAACCCGAGAAAATAATTTTCACTATCTAGCGCTTTATACATGCCTCTCACGGTCAAATCTCAGAAAACTTGGAAATAGATGAAAACAGGTCTTACAAACAGGTCTTACAATGAAACGTGTCAGGTAACTTGAATAAAGAGAGATGAAACAAGCCCTGCCGGCAATTTTAAATTTTTGACAACAATTTCAAGTATTTGCAAAAACATGCATGGAATGAGGAAAACGTGCCAGCAGCACAGGCGATAGCTGTTGGCACCGCTGGGTCGTCTGCACATAGCACAGAAGCCCACCGGCATAAACCGAGCGCTGGCAACCCGGCGTTTGAGGTAGATACCAATTCAAAGCCAAGGATGTTTACTCATCAGACTGTGAGAAAGACAAACTGTGATTAACACCAGTCAAGTTCAACTCACTCATCAACCACGCTGATGTTCTTGCTTCCGCCAGAATAAATGAATGTCTAGACAGTCCTCCTGGGTGGGATGAAGCTCAGAGTGCTGTTAGTGAACCAGTTCATACGGAGGCCCCCGTTAACGCCTCCCTACTGGGACAGCATCTCTGTAACCCACTTGTCTCGCCGTCCTGCTGCTGTCCCACCCTTCCCATTCCCTACAATTATCAGGGTCTCCGGAAGAATCACAAAAGTTAGGAGCATCAACAGGCTACTGATAAAAGGGTGCACTGGGGCTTGTATTTATTTCTCCTGCAGACAGGAACCACATCTTTTATTAGGCAACAATCCAGTCAGATTTCTGTTATGCTTTCAATTTTAAGGACTCAAAATCATGTTATCAAAAAACATTTCAAAAGCGTGTCGGCTGACGTTCGCATGCAGTCTTTCTACCTCTATGCAATCACATTACTAGACCTAAAAGTTAAGTGCAGAGCTACACATCAAACCACTATTATTAAGTAACGTGTAGTACAAACACAGGAGCAAGACAACAGCCAGAATTCAGTGTCCAGCAGGCTCAGATGTTTCCAAACACTTTATAAGATGACATGGGGTAACATATTGGCCTGGAGTCCCCATGACATTTACCATGCATTTCCCTCAACTACAGACACAGTCAATTAGCCACGCTCCCAATGCATGCTCACGAAGTAAGGCTGATGTGCAATAATGGGATGAAGGCTGAAATCCAGTTTAACAAGTATATTTACCATATGGTAGGCATTAACGTCCCCACAAATTTTTTACTTGAAGAGTAAATCTGCTCTTCCCTGAAGCCTGGAAGATCTTAGTAACATATACAACAAAAAAATCAGCGATGTTTATAGTCTCAGCTATTAGCAAATGCAAAACCATAAAGAATCAGAAAATGAATGTACCATCTCATGTGAGAAAGACACTGAGTACATTGACTCTTGCTCTTCCAGTCTCCTCCTCTCAACCCTAAAAATAGAAACTATTATTTTATAGTGTGTCTATACGGAGCAATAATCTAAGTTTGATGAAGTCAAAGTTTCACTCAAAATTTTACCACAAAACTTCTGACTAAACTTCACTTATTCTACTACATCTATAGCGCTGTTTTATTTTTTCAAATACACAAGTGAGGTTGTTAATTCTTCTCATCCTTGGGCTATCATTTATACAAATACTTCCCGAAAATAACATTTTATTTCCTTTATTATTCTTTTTCAAGTCTTTTAAAATGTAACTAGTAGTAATGCAAGTAGGAATGTTCTGAGCAGACTGTTAAACATGCATATTCATCTTTATCAGCACATTTCATTTTTGCTAAACCACCTCTTTACAGTCAGGCTCTACTACAGAGAGCTTGAATGATTAGGAAGAAAATTGATTATATTACATTGGAAAAAAACATTTGGACTAAAGAAAAAAGCTCTTTCGAGAGTTTGACAGGCTCCCAAAAATGTAACTAACTCAGGGATTACAAGAAAGAAAATTAAAAAAAAAACAACAATCAAAGAAAACATTGGCCCTTTTATTATACAAGCATATATGCTCCTGAGCTCTGAGAAGAGCAACGATACTGATGGCTTATTACATGCAGGACTTCTAAAAACCACATAGGATATACCTAATGGGAACTCAGGGGATTTGGAATTACAAAGTGCAGTCATGTCAGTCCTACTCTGGTATTAAGATAATCTTCATAAAAATGCTACATAAGAAATTGTATCATGAGTCTTTACACGCAATTTGTAGATCCTCTTGATAGAAGGGAAACAGTAATACGCACAACACAGTGAAATAACTGCACTTTTATGAACACCATGCACAATAAAACCATCAAATGAAGTAATTTCTGATGCAAGCCCAACGGCCATGGTGGAAATTAAAGATGGTTTGTAGTAGTCCACAGGGATAAACTTTGCCCTAATTAGACAGCAGTTCTATTTTTAGCAGTGAGGGGTTGATGCATTCTGGGCTTCTGGTTTATCAGTTGGAGGCTACTAACACTTGTTTTTTTTAAACCAGCAAGTAAAAAATTATTTATACATTAAATGTATTTCATCAGAACTACACAGTATTAACTAAGCCTTAAAATAATCCTCTTAAGAGGAAAAGTATCCTCCCTTTACAGATGGACAAGTTGGGACACAGCACGCACAAGGACATGCCCGTCATGGCGGAGCGTCCCAGTGTCCTCGGGAGCTGGCAATGGCCAGATCGGACGTGGGACATCCTGCTCTCCTGGCCCACGTGTGGACCTTTCCTCTGCCCTGCGCACAGATCGGACATGGGACATCCTGCTCTCCTGGCCCACATGTGGACCTTTCCTCTGCCCTGCGCATTTATTTAGCGTGTCTGAAATCTTAGGTTCCTTACACACACATACAGCTGACAAAAACTAAGGAATTTCAAAACAAACAAAAAACACCCAACCAAATAAAAAAATAAACCCTCGGGGAATTGCAGTTTGCTTTTTAACTGAATATGGATCATCCAAACGGGAAGTGAGCAGGAGGGATCAGCTTTACAGTGTTTAAAGCAAGCCCAATATTTGATGAGCTGGTACAATACTGGGAGGCATCAGAGCGCAGGGAAGGTGAAAAGGCCCAGGGAGGGGAGGAGGTCGGCACCGCTGCCAGGATGCATACAAAGCTTTGTGATGCTCCGTAAAACTCTCACCACGTGGCTGTCTTCACATTCTCCAGCGTTAGCTCTATCCCCCACTACTTTCATGGACATATTTTTATTGTACGCTTGTGAATACACAGAATCTATTAAGCTTTTAGTTTTGTTTTTTTAAAGGACCTAAGTAAGAAGTCAGGTCTGGCTTAAAGAGTTCTACTGGCATTACAGCTAAAAGCAGTCCTAGCAATCAAACATGCTTTATAAAAAGCTGCAGCAAGTGTTGCTGGCAGTTGTGTGCCTAACAAACCTGCTGCAAACCTCTGAATGCTGGGGTATTTGGCTAATTTAATTCCTGGTACCCAGGAATAGCCAGTCCCAAATTCAAAGGGTCATCCTCAGGCCCTCTGCAGGGACACCCCATCTGCAAACCCTTCCATACAGCAGGCTCCCATAAACCACAACAGGAAACAACAATATCGAAAACAAAAACAAACTAAAAGGATTATGAGGAATCAATGCCTTGGTGGAAAGCAAAAAAATAAAATAAAAAAAGTCTTCACAAACACTCCTGACAAAAGTTTCTTTCTTTCTGGCACTCTTCAGCAACTACAGCCCTACCAGAAAACAACTCCTCTGGCTTCATATTCACTGTAAGCTCAGAATTAACACCCTTCCCATTAAAACCACACAGAGATTGCTGCACATACTTTTGGTATCTGTATTCCTATCAACAGCCTTTTTCTGTCTCTTCATATACAAATCTCTCATGCTGACAGACAGGGAAGAGTCTTTACTTACCATCTGGAACAGCCTCCTCATATCTTCCTCCTGTATCAACTCTGAACATACCCATTAACCTCTCTTTTATATCTTAATTTAATTTTTCTGTTGCTGTTATGTAATAGCCCCCTGTAATTATTTTTAATTCAGTAAGTATTTTGAAATACAGTACATATGTAAGACACTAGAGGAGAAAAACACACTTTGCATTACATTATTGGCAGTCCCATGGCACTTACAAATACACTTCTGTGTTCTAATTATTCATCTTTACTTTTAATTAGGAAGTCTTCTTTAGAGCAATGACCAATGTCATATGTTTGATACTAAGTCTTGACCATTGCTTTGCAGTATTTAAATGAGAAGGCAAATAACAGCAGCTGCATGAGCAGCAGGTAACTCAGAAAAGCCTTTCTATGCCTTTCCATTTCATCTTTCTCACCATGCAAAAACAAAGATGAAGTATTTTGGTTGGGGCACTCTGGGAACCCGACCACCTTCAGGAAGGGGGTGGCACATGTTTGGGACAGAAGACATTAGCCAGACAGAAGCAATTAGATTATTCCTGCGGGTGACTGACACAGAAGTTACCCTTGCTGCTTACTCCAGGGGTTGGGTCCCACATATCTCCCGATTCTCTTGAAAACACGGAGCAAAAGATGATGTTGCCAAAAGCCAGAGCAGAAGGCAGCTTCCAGTCTGGAGCTACAAGAGACAGCAGCACTGGCAAGGCTGGCACACCCACACGGTCCATGGGCAAAGGAGTCACATCTCTACCAGCTTATTTTACAACTCGCATTGTATTAAATGGCAATTCAGACACAGTTGGGTAGGATTATCCATTTCAGGGCGGCTCATTAAACTTATTACCATGGTAACAGGAAGAGAAAGAAGTCTTCTTCCCATTCGTATCTGCTCTAACCACTCTTTCAACGGATTTAAAAGCTCAAAGAGAGAAGCACCTTTCTGACACTGAGCAGCAGTGACCTCTCTCCAGCCAAGCAGCTCAATGGAAGAGTCCACACGCAGGGGGATTTTTTTTTCAATACAAAACCCAAAGCAATTCACCCTACTTGACAAAAGCCACCATCAAAAGGCAGCCTTCAGTCGGGAGACTGCAGCATCCCAGCCTTCCTCTTCGGGAGGAGATGCTCTGCTGAGGCTGCCTTCTCTGTTCACTTACACCACCACGGCTGCCAAAAACGCAGTGCCATCTCCTGGACACGCACAGCCTGCTTTGGGCAGGGGCGTAATGCAGAGTCAGGAGGGCTTTCAAGATTAAAATGACAAAAATGGTTAAAAGAATTCAAATCCATACCAAGAGAGTTCATTAATTTTTAGCAGGTACTTCTAAAAATGTTCAGGTTTTACACAGTCAGAGCCCTATGAAGAACTGCTTTCCAGCTCCACGTAGGAAAGAAAGTCAAATTCAGTTTTGCCAACAGAGCGCCATTTCAGTGTATAGTTAAAAAACCCCAAACAAACAACAACAATCAACTTGTCAAAAGATGAGCTGATCTGTTGCTCACCCATTTTAGACAAACTGCTAGGTAGTGCCTAGCCTCGCAAGGTCAAGACTTTCCACTCTGTAGGGCACAACATCCAACACTGAAGGGCACGAGCCAGCTGCTGCTGGGCAGAAGTGTTCTTTCCCTCTTTTTCAGACCACAGAGCAGCAGCTAACACATTAAGTACAAACACATTACAATGTAATGCAACAATACAAAAACGCCAACAAAGGAGCAAGAACAGCAAACCTAGCTGTGGTAACGATAACATATTCAGTGGTCGTGTTTTTTCCTTTGCAGGCTGAAAGGGCCTCCCTGCACGTGGGCACATACCTCGGCCACCTGTTAGCTCAGCCTAGGGATGGTCTTTTTGGCCACCTCCACAGCCTCCGCCAAGGGTTTGCATCGCTGGCGCAGGGACCTCACAACCACTCGGTGCTAGCGAGCCTTCTCTCTTTTTAGCCACGCTGCCTGCCAGTGCAGACACAGCTTCTCAGGATTGCTGCTCTGTGCTTAAGAGAAGGTGGCTTTATTGTTTTTAAATGTGCAACCGATGAAAAAATTAACCTCGTTCACACTTAAGCAGCTTAAGGAAAGGTTATAGCTCAGCGAAGAGAAGTATGTTAAAAGAACTAAACCAATACTTTATATCAAATATAATCCCATTAACCTGGAATGGTTCAGCACAAAATTTTTCATCTCAAGTGTCACATTTACTTGAAACTCCTACTTACACAAGATAAGCCAGTTAGCACTAGCTTCTCAGGAATTACGGCTAAATACAGCCACCCGCTTTACAATGGGTCACATAAAGGCTTTTAAAAGAGTAAGTAAACTCTGGGATTTACAGATCATAGCAGAGGAATGCACCAAATTCCATAAGACAGACTAATGACAAAAATATGCACCCATTGCCATGGAAAAGATTAAGCTAATGAGGGGAGCAGTACAAAGTAGCAGTATTTCAATTCAAAACGAAGTCACACCCTAGCTTCTTGAGTCCTGAATGAATAATATATCCAATATGATGTGTAAACTTTATGCTATCAATTACAGCATCTCAATTTTCACAGAAAATTCATATTGATTTGTCACTTTTGTATCTCTTAACAACAACCTTTTGGATCCCTCCTTCATGCAGAATAGGATGTTACTGAAGTCAACTGTTCTTACAATATCTAATTTTCCAACAAAATAATTAAGTGTAGGTGCTACTGCTGCTATGCAACCTGTCAGTGCCCTTCTTTCTTGGTATCTGGAGTTACCGCTCTGTAAAAAATCCAAGTCAATTGGGTAAGCTTTCAAAACTGGAAAGAGCAGCCATCTGTAATACGTGCCACAGTAAGCACACCAATTAGTAGATCCAGTCATCTATGGGTGTTATTTTCAGTCTGTTCATTAGCAAAAAAGGAAATTAAATTAATCCTGAATTTCCAAGCAATATTCTTGAAAATAAGTCTCCTTTCTAATTACCCTCTCTACATGCCTACATTACATCAGAGAAGGATCTGCAACAACCCTAGCTGATCAATGCAAAATGCCATGGTTATGACAAGGTCCGTATCAAAGCTATAAACTAGACATGGGAAAATTACCTCATTTTTCAAATCTATGCTTTTGTTATTTTCAGAACTATATATTCTGAAATTCGGTATTTCAACAGAACATACCCCCTCAGGCTACTGGATCAAGATAAATTTGAAGCTGAACAGATCATTACAAACTTTTCTGTTCTTGAAAAAAGTCTCTCAGCCTTTACATATGTTTTGCATGACACTTTTTTTAAAAAAAGAAAAAAATCCAGTAAAGCCACACAAATTAGGATGATAATTCAATAACAAATTTCAGCATTTTAGCAGGGAAGTAAAATTATTTTTAACTGATTTGAAAATAATCCTTTAAAAAAGAGAAGCAATAAGTAATCAGAGCAACTTCTGCATAAGAGAGTAACACATGAAACCCATAAAGATCTCCAGGGTGAAGCTGCGAGCTGGTTGACCCAACAGGGTGGGACACCTCTCACCACAACAATCCCCTGGACAGCCACCACGCAGGAGCACAGCTCTTGGAAGCAACGCTGCTCCTCCAGAGCATGCACTGACTCGTAACGATAGACGTGGACACACCAAAGGTCAAGAAAAATAAGTCTTAGAAAAGAATCAAAAATTGTCTTCCGACAATCCATTAGGCATGAAAATCAGCTTTTAAATTTTTCTTTCCTTGAATATATTCTTGGCCTCAATCCTGCCAAGGAGTGCTGTTGTCATCTCAAGTCTCACCACAGCTGCAAAAGGGGAAGAGAGCTGAGTAAGGCAGAACTGCATGTCATGGGAAAGTTAAGTCTCCTGAAACCTTCAGAAGGTAATAGAGAGAGAACCTGACAGCTTTCCTTTGCTTTCTTTAATTCACTTTTCAGAAAAGGAAAGGAGAACAGAAGTTACCCACTCCTCATAAATTTCTCAGAACATAGCTGTGTAACAGGCAGGAGAAAGAACGTATTTCATTTTTTAAATTCTAATTAAGGTACTAAGCACATACTCCTTCTCCTAATTTGACAGCCACCTTTTTCTCTCCCAGGAGAGAAGTTTTAACACCAAGCTTTGCATCCTTCTTCCTCAAGAAGGACTCACTGTTCCCACTGTTTTCCGGGACAGCTTGCATAGGGAACCGTACCTATCCACAGGGTGCTGCACAAATGATGGCTCCTGGGTGCCAGCAACTACAAAAACCTCATTGTGATCCTGAATTCATCTGAGGTATGAAACTGGGACAAGAAAAAGCAAATCTGACCAACTAAAGAAGGGTGCATTTGTGCGTTCAGATGGTGGAAAGCTTTTCTCCTATTTACTTAACACAAATCTCCCTGCAAATTAAGCCTTCAGGCAAGAACATCCAACTGGATGACCTTAATAATGAAGGGAGTAAAAAACTGGGTTTTCCCCATTACTTAAGCATCATGCTTCTTTATCCCATTACTTAAGCATGTTAAAGATGCAGCAATTCTCTTAAGGCTAAAAGACACATAAAATAATCCAAGACTTTGTGATGGAGGTGAAAACAGAAAGCACATTCTCCTCCTACAAAGCAGGATCTGCCATTGCTGAAGACACCTTTGCTTCAGCACCACAAGTATTAGCTCTTGTTTTCACTATGGGATGTGGCCAAAATTCCCATTTTATCTCTTTGTTTCATCAACTGTTGATGGGTTTAGAGCAAAATGGGGATGGATTAAAAATCAGAAACTGGAAGGGACCAAGATGCTGTTTTGCAAAGAGCAGATTTCCAACAGCTCTCTCAATTAGGAGGACTTGTGGGCCAAGAAAGATCTTAAAACAAGCAGCCTACAGCAAGACACAGCAGTATCTCATAACAAATGCAACTACAGCGTGTCACAAGACACGAGCAGGAGAAAACTGGAGGGTGTCAGTGAGGTCTGAAGCCACTGTGAAAGAGAAATCTGTAAGACAGAACTTCTGAGGAGAGTGCAGTACACCTGGTGCTGGAAGGGCGATTTCCACCTCGGCACTACCTGCTGCTCGGTCTAAAGGGAAGGACAGGATGAGCAGGGCACACCTGCAAGCCAGTTGGATGCTGTGAGGATCTGTAGCATACCCTGCTACCTTGTTGTGCCTCCCCCTGCAGCCAGTCTCCAGTGAAGCAGGATGGAATAAAGACAAACTGCAATTACATATTTAAAGGGATAATTCGTCCTTGTCTTCATGGGAAGCCCAGCAGAAGCGCTCCAACATGGGACGACTACAACACATGCATAGGATGCGCAATCCTGTCCCCAAGCCCCCACGCAGCCCAATGGCCCCTGTCACGAACTTCCTTTACCTGCTCTAGACGTTCTGACTTAAGCTTTCCCCAAACTTATCAAGAACCATCTTAAAAACACTCCTTTGTTCACACTATCCTGTTTGGAAGTCAGTTCCACAACTTCCCTCCTTGGACAGTTAGGGACCTTTTCATGTCTGACTTCAATTAATTCAGAATGCACTCATAACCATTCATCTTGTGCCAATACTCTCCTTGGACTTAATAGGGTTCCTCCCTCCTTGTGGCTTTTAGGTCCCAAACTACCAAGCTAGACTAAACAAACCGTGCTTTTGTAATCCCTCTGCATATGATCAGCAATTAAGTTTAAAATATTTTGAAGTCCGAAGATCCAGGTAAGTTACACAAGAGCTTCAACTGCCACAAACATTTTCTGAACTTTTTTAAAAATACAGCTAAAAAAAAGCAGGATACACTAGAAGACTGTAAGTCAGATGACAGTGGGTAGTATTAAAAAAAGATGCCTGGGTTAATTATAGACTGTTGTCCTAGCCATTAACCACAGCTGTGACAGGACTCTGAATAAAAGAATTAATAAAATTTGATCTCTTTATACCAGGCTACGTGCTTTCACAGGGAACGGGTCTCCCACTTGACAGAAGTTTACAGCATTTCCCCAGAAGTACCAGCGGCCTCCCTGACAAATGTTGTTGGGGGGAAAAAAAAATAGCCAATGTAGAAGAGTGACAAGCATAGACAGTATAAATCTGGCAATTCAATACTTAAACAATGCGAAATCATTACTATGCTTAAACTGCTGAAAAATGTACGAAGATATTTATAGGTTCCAAGTATGCGCATGCTGTTTCAAAGACCGCTTCAACACGAAATTCTTCCAATGCTTATGAATCCAATCAGCTGTGCACGCTACTTTTTACACTTGTTTTAATATCCTCTACCCTGCACACTTTTACCGTTTAAAATTATGTGCTGGCTTCTTGGCTGCAATTTGGCAGAAATCCAGTGCCCTCTCCAACAGCTCTGCACAGCAATCACCACCTGCATCGTACTCACAAGCCCCTTCAGATAATGCAGGGGGTTAACAGACACTGTTTAACAGCAAATATTAGTAGGTCAAGGAAAACAGCAGATGATCTCTACCTATGATTCATTTACCAATGGGCTCTATTCAGTATTGCAGTGCTGTGTGAATCGTGCAAACAGTTCCTGTTGCAGCCTGTGGTGAAGAACTAGATGTGGAGCAGAAAGGTGCATGAAATGCTCAGGTGAATCTAAAAACAGAGTCTACGGAAAAGCTGTGTGTTAATCACGCAGTTGTGACAGCAGACAAGTCAATTTTCATAGATTCTTAAAGGAGAAACACCACCTGAGTAATGGACTGCAAGCATCAAGTATTTTTGTCTGTGTGTATTTATAGTGCACTGAGTTTGAAAAGCACAAGCTGAATTTAAGTACTGAAAGCTAGGCACACACAGAAGCCCATCCTGACCACCACATTTGCAAGCATGAGCTAAAGGTATACTAGACGATCTTTCGAGGTCCCTTCCAATCCCTAACTTTCTGTGATTCTGTGTGGAGGGGTTCAATATTAACTGATTTTTCACAGTCAAATCTGTACAACTTGCCTTGTCACCGCATCACTTCAGGGCCAAAGCCTCATGTGCCCTGGGAAAGGCCGGTGTACCTGCCAGGAGAGATTTTTATCTAATGTCTGATCATGTTCACTCTGCTTCACCCAATGCCACTGGCCTTCTTAAAAATCTAACGGAAAAAACAGGCGCCTACACCCTGTTCTACAACCAATAAAAGCAAAGCAAAAAACCCACAGCAAACAATAGGCATTCAATTCTGCAGGTTCTGTGCTCGTGCCATTTGGTGGTCTCCTCGGAGGCGGCCAAAATGAAGGAATGCAACAACACACTTACACAACGTGGTGAACAAATGTATTTACGGGCAACCTCTGAACAGCAGAAACAAAAGCTGGAGTATATCACTCTCCCCCAGATGGAAACTCCAAGGTATCCATCTGCCCCCTCAGCTAGGAAAAGAGGCAAGAAACACGTGGGATAGGGCAGCGCAGGCACAGCCACAACTCACCCACCCAGGTACTCTGCCTCTGGAAAAACACTTTGCTTTTATACATACCGCCCCCTTCCAATGTGTTCCAATTGTAAATTCATCCAAGCAGAAACAGCATTTTACTTGGTGCTCAAGTATAGCATTACACAACTGGACGTAGCTGCACGTGGGGCAGTTCAATGATACTTACGGAGGGGGGGAAGTAGAAGTCCATGGGGGTCCTCAATATTTCTGAGCACCCGGTTAACTTCGGCCAGAATATTACTATCCACACCCATAACCTTCCTTTCGTTGTGTTCACTTTCATTGAGGGCTTTTAGGCAAGGTTAGACATGATACCCATCCACTGCCGCCCGGCAGAGAGAGGCTGGTCCTGTGCCAGATGCTGCCAGCTGTGCTCAGCCATGGACGTACCCTTTCCCACCTCTGTCCTCTCCTTCCTTCAGCACGAGATGATAAAGCTGTCATATAGCCAACAAAACCTTCAAACTTTTAAGTAGTTTTAAACCGTAAAGTCACTTTAGTAAAAAACTGATTTAGCTTTAGCGAAAACCGATTTATCTATTTTTTTTCACAGCATGTGAAACATGAGGCTCTCCAGGCACGTGAAGGGTTCACCCAGGTGTAACTGTGAACACTTCCACTCACTGAGAGCCAGCAGCAGACCCTGGCTGCATCTGAGACGACCCAGGCAGCCATGCACTTGAGTGAGGACAGGAAAATCAGGGCGGGTGAGAAGAGACTGGAAAAAGCACAGCAGAAATGGTAACTTCATAAGATACAGGAGAAATGGAGAAAAATATCAGAGCTCTTCTTTCAGAAGTCAATTTTTTTAACTCAGGTCATATGCTCAATACGTAATTCTCATTTGTTTGTACTAATTCTGCGTTTATGCACACTGCTTCTGTATTTTGAAAAACTGCAGATGAGAAATCTCCTCAAGGTTACTCACCCTAATAAAATAATGCATATGATATAAAACACAACTACAAGAAGAACAGCTCTAACTCAGAGTCCCACTGTTATTTCACACAACTCTAAAATAGAGCAAAAAAAAAGAAATTAAGTTAGAGGAACAAATGTCACAAGATCAATCTCGGGCTTAAACTGAACTCACTAATTCTGCCAGGCATCTTCACTTTGACAGATTCCTTCGTTTAGATTATTACATGCCCCCTCCCTCATTTTGGCCTGCTGTTACATAAACAAAAAAAGTAAAACTTTAAGCAGGGAAAAAAAAAAGAAGAAAAAGAAAGCAATTTGTACAAATTTTTGCTAGGTCGGCTTAGGAAAATGCATTTGTTTAAAGACATCAGAGAAAATCTGTTTCTGATTTCAAACATTGGATATTTTATGAGAACATTGCCAAGAAAGGAATCCAAGGAATGCCCTCACACGCAAAGAACATACGAGACAACTGGTGAGCAGCTCTGTGATCTTGTGCAAAAAATAAATTTAAAAAAATCTGTATTTCTAGAATGGAACTCTTCTCCAGGGAGCAAGCAGCACATGCCTGGGATTTTTCATGGATAGCTTCTATCATAGCTTCTTGCTATTATTAGTATAAAAGACTTCCCTCTCAAATCCACAGCTGTAAGACAAGCAAGGATGGAAAACACTTCCAAAGTGCAAGTAGTAAGTGCACATGCTTCACAACATTTCTTGGCACTACTTTCCTTCTACAAAAACTACAAAGGAAAGAAGAACTCTAGGCAAATACTACAGAAACATGAGTTGTTTTCAGCATGCGCCAATGAGCTGGCTTGTGACCCTCCTAGGAATTCTTTTACAAGAAAATTTATTTAAATCTTCCATTTGTACCTCTTCGGTCCAAAAGATCAATAATAAGCACGTGGCACTGCCTCTGCCACTGGTGCCCGATTTCAACCAAACACCGAACCAGTCCCAACTCCAGCCTGAGACCGAACTCATCTGACCGAGGGTGCTCGCTGGAACAGACTGAGAAAACACCTGAACCAATGTCACCGCTTCCTCCTGAGCCCTCAGGGCCCAAACAAACCAGCATCTGAAAGGCCAGCGCGCTGTGCGGTTTCACAGACAAACAAATCCTCCTCCGTAGGCGGGCTACCAGCAAGTCAGGAAAAGGACTGGTGTGTAACAGCTTCTCTGCATGTTTAGGTTAAAAAAAATAAAGATATAATAAATCAATGATAACGCCCTGGCTGATTTGTTTCAGGATCCTGATTTTCAATGTGTAATAATGTAATATACGGTAACCATTGCTCCTCAAGGTAGGTCTACTACAAACTAACATAACAGTGCAACGCACAGTAACTTAGAGAAAACAATGCATGCAAACAGGAAAAAATTAAAATATGACCATCAAAACGTACTGCTACACAATAAATCTATTCACTGCTTTGAAGCACAGCCCTAAGACGGGCAATTTTTCATATTTGGAAATAAAACCTGAAAATTTTGGAAACACTTTTTTCCAGAAGTTCAACTTAAGATTTGTTAAAGAGTAACTGTAATTCAATCTTATTATGCAGGACAACCATATTTTGCTTCTGTACAAACGTATCTGCTACACATAGGACATCTCTGAAAAATTTACTCCTTGCTTCATCTTCAACTGAGTGCTCTAGACTATAAAAGCCTCAGTTTTCTTAGGTGCCTGGTTGCCCACATCACTTGAAAACCTTCTACCTATTATACCCTTTATTTAAATAACAACTTATATCTTGTATCTATAAGTTAATCCTTTTTTTTAAAAAAAAAGTTATTTAAATTCCAGTGATCTGTTGAACTGCTGTGAATTGAAAACGTCTTGTGCAGTTCAAAAATGTAAACAGTGCACTTTTTTTGACTTGGTACATCGCGACAATTTCATTTAAGATGAATCACTGCCTAGCAAATTGCATTGTGCAATTCATTAAGGTTTTCTCTAGAAACACCGATTCATTACTCTGAAGACAGCAGGAAAAGAACTTTTCTCCTGCCTTTTTTGATTTATGGTTGGCAACTGTACCAAGACCCTTAGCGGGCACTTTGCACAAGTAAGCCATCAGCAGAGTCAATACCAGCAGGCAACATTTTGAAGCAATGTGAAGAGATGAGCGAAACACTCCTGGCAAAGGTTGAGAAGCACTCAAGTATTTCACTTACTCGGTATTCTTTCCCTGGCAAAGTATCTTTCTTACAGCAGCTCTCTGGTGTCAGCTTTCAACAACTGTATTTCAATAAGAAGAGCTGCAATAATACTTGAATTTTTACGGAAAACAAGTATATGGACATTAAGCGAAAAAATGGGAAGCTTTTCCTAACCGTGCTTCTCAGAACCACGTTCTTCAGGAATAAAAAAAAAAAAAAAAACGAAAAAAAAAATAAATTTCTCTCGTAC
>NW_009701549.1:35924-36172 GCF_000703405.1 Apaloderma vittatum
CACACCCAAAGCCCACCCCAGAAGTTCCCACCGATGCAAAGCACCCCCAATCGAGTCGCGTCGTGCGTCCCCCCCTTCCCCGGCTCCCGCAGGGACACACGCCGGCCCGGCCTTTTGTCTGCCGGGCTGCCCGGGCGGGGAGGCTCCCCCCTCCAGCACTCACGCCGGGAAAAGGGTGTCCCGCTCGCAAGAACAAAAGAACTCTTTAAATCAAGGCGCTGGAACGCGCTTCATTTCATTCTAAACCC
>NW_009701550.1:0-4634 GCF_000703405.1 Apaloderma vittatum
TATTTTAAAAAAATTTATTTTTAAAAAAATTAATTAAACTTGTAACTTTGACTTAAAGCATTTCTGTTTCACTTTTCACATTGGAAATCTAGAGTAAGTATTGCACTTCAGTAGCTCTCTCCAGATGTAACTGGAAGTCAAATTTTCTGTATATTTTATATAGCACTGGCTACAGAAAAGAAACAGAAACTAAAACTACCATTTAAAATAGCTGAAGCAGCAAAACTTTTTCCATAGGCCAAATCCTATATGCCGTGTTTGTATATGCAGTGTAATGGCTGGGCGGCTTTTGAAACAAGAAGTGTGGTTCCCTCAACTCTTTAGTTACATCCCACCTGAGGCTGCTGTTGCTGACAGTAGTGTCTTGGTCTTCTCTAGTCAGAACTTTCTTACTGTAGAGGGAAATTGTGTCCTTCTCTCCTGCCCTGACACACAGGTATTGCTGTATGTAACCAAGTCCCTGACAAGACTGCTTAGCCTGTAATCAAGAGTGTCCCATTTTGCTCAATAGGCGTTGCCTGAGAAGACAGCCAATTCCTTGGAACAGCTTCTGTTAAAGTGACACCTATTATCTAGCACTCCTGAGCACTTTCTAAACACAACAAGCAATGATTATAGTGTGTCTGCCCTGTGAAGTGGAGTGGTGCTATGGCTGCTTCCTATTTCCCCTGTACTTGTCCTGTAGGCAGCCCCCCTGGTCAGTTGTTTCACCAAGAGGTTGTTCCACTGACAATTTCTTCAGGGTACCAGAGCAAAAATGCCAGAGATCAGCTGGCAAAACAAGGATGTAACAAACTGCAGATGAGTGGGATCTCCTGGATTTGTCCTGGGTCCATATTCAGCTTTGGCCCAGATGTGACTATGAACAGCAAGTTTTACAAGGGTCATTTTTAAACCAGTGATGTCTCTGGTATGCCCCTTCCCAAGTGTTTGGTGCATGTGTGCATGTCTGTACCCATAGCCAGAGTGTTTGATTCCACTAAAATTGTAAATACATATAAACCTGTGATGCTCCTTGCTGAATAGCAAATGACATTCAACTTCATGGTTCCACTTCAGTCAGTCACTGGTCATATGATATGTACCTGTCCTTGATGCCAAAAAATGTCTGCAGTCCTGTTCAGCCTATTACATCCCGTTACCGTAAAATATTCTTCTACCTTTTTAAAGAACTAAAAACCCTCTCTTTGTGGAAAGAATTTAACAAAGCCAGTGACAAACTGTTGATTTTTGTCTCCTTTCACCTAGACGCAGATTAAAATCTTACTTATCTGATCAGCTGTCATCCACATTTCCTTGCATTATTACAACCATTATTTAACCTGTGTTTGTGGTAGTGTCCATAAGGCGCAAAGAGGTTCTCTGGCCTCTAGATAAGAAGCTCACAGAGAGGCTGAGGTACAAAAAACCAAAAGGAGGACTTTCTAATTGTACACAGGTGACTCAAAAACAGTAGTACAGTAGAAGACAGTGGAAAATACACAGACTGAAGAAATCAAAGGACTTGTAGATTAGTTCAAGGTGATCTGTCAGTGAAGAAAACTTATATGGGGAAAAAACCCTAGTAGAAATTGCCTGAAATGCTTATGTGTAAATGAGGAATGAGGATGATGAGAGAGATGAAGTAAAGGATATTGAGAAGCTGATGTAAGATAAGTTAGGAGAGAGGTGAATAATAAATGTGTTGCCACAGTGGCTGAGGAGTCAGCACAGCAATGCAAAGAGGAAAACAACATGAACAGACTGATAGGAAAGAAGGAGGATATTGGTGGTGCTATTTTGTATTTATACGTCAGTAGCAGGTGGTATTTCCCATAATGTGTAAGGAGAGGAAACCGTGGAACTTCAAGATGCTTTTGAGGTAAAAGCATTTAAGCTTAGCTAAAAGGTGACAGAGTTATTTTCTAAAGTTAAAAAAATCTGAGACTACAGTTTAATGGATCAAAGATTATAAATAATGAAAGATCTGTTAAATGTTAGACATTATGTGGGGGAACAGTGATCTGTATTTCCTATGTTATATTCAAATAGCAGTCATTCATTTAGTGTGAGGTCCACGGTATTTTCTTAAGCACTGCTGGCACTGCAGTCTGAAGAGCCATCTGAGAGCAAAATCTGTGGGGGGACTAGGTATCATAAGGATTGTGAAAAAAAGGCAGCGACACATAATATTATAGTAGAAGTCACAGTCTGGGGGAGATTTTTGGCTGTACAAAACACATCCTTTATTCTTTTGTGCCTCTGGAAATTTACCTTACTTCAGGTAATAAATCTTTGCCATCCTCATCTTGATCAGAACTTCTGTTGTCCAAACTGAATGAGAACTGCTCACTCAACGACTTCTAAATCCTGCTCTGGACTATGTGTCCAGCCCATTCTCTGAACAGTTAGGACCACAACATAAATCTTGTGATGGAAAAGCAGGAGGAGCATCTGCCTGGTGCACTCCTGCTGTTGTAGAGAATATGCATGCTCTGTGCTTAAAACTTTCTTGCTGATTCTCAATTTGCAAAATTCTATTGTCTTTTTGTATTTAATCATCATCAACTCGCTGGTAATGGACTGAAGCAGCATGAATGTGGCATGCTGTCTGTTTTGAGGATTTAGTTTAGTAAGACTGCTGGATGAAAGCAATAAATGGGAAATGCTAATACACGGCAGTAGAAACATTGTACCTTATACAATAACAATTACTATTTGTATTTAAGAACAAATCTGAAGGAAACTATTCACAGCGCTGTCCTGTTAGATGCTTCCCACAATAAACCTGATAGAAATGGAAAAGTTTCTTTGGTAGGTTTAGTCTGAAATAAGATTTAGCTGGCAATGAGTTAGACAATTGTAAGGCGCTTGTATTTGGGGGGGGGTTGCTACACACTGCTCTATCTTACATCCTTTACAATCCGCTTTGGATCATCAAAATCTCCCCGTCATGTAGAGGAAATACTGCAAGGAAAGAACTGTAGGATCTGGCTCCTCAGGCGAGCACCTAAGTGTATATCTGCTGTGCTAACTGTAAGATCTGCTTGAAGTAGCTCTAGCCTTGGTAAGCATCACTGGGACGGCGGAGCTCTCTTCAGGCTGCCCACTGCTGCTACCCCAGCAAGAAACTCGCTATACTGGCTGCCAGCAGTGAGCTTCATGCTGCCACGATTGTACCACTAGTAATTCTCAAGGGTGGCAGCCATGAAAGTGTCTTCACAACACCTTCCAGGTCCTGAAAGCTCCTATGAGCTGTTAACAAACCTAAGTACAGCAAGTTGCAGAAGATGCTTAACTTCTCACAAGATTTAACTCCAGCAGGCTCAGCTCACACATGTCCAGCAACTTGAGTCTAAACCTTAAAACTCCTATGGAATGTTTAATGAGAAATCGTGGCTTGCACAATGTGAAATCTGCCTTTAAAAATACATGCCAAACCAGGTACCTCCAGTAGGCTGGAGCAGGCTCAGAGCTGCTGGTAGCTGGGCCCTGCAGCAGCTGGAGCACAGGAGAACAGCAAACAGCTCCTGAAAGCCCCATTCCTCGGTGGAGTGTCAATCCATTTACTTCAAAATATCTGGACACAAATATCTGTGGAATGTTGCTGCATTCCTTGAGTTAATCAGCTTTTGCTTTTCAAAGGGGTGGTTGGTGAAGATTCCTTACCTGTATTTCCTGGTCTTGCTGAAGCAGAGTAATCTGGGATTTCCTGAAGAAAGGTACTACTAACTGCTAAGCATATGGTAGCACCTTTTTTGTGGATCTTATTGTGAATTTTTAAAAAAATTTCTTTCTTTTTAATGACAGGGTGTGATTCTATTGATCAAACGCTCTTGCTTTTCTGTATGTGAACCTGCTAGAAAACATGGGGGTATGCTGAAATAAGTAAGAGGAGAATTTGGCTCTGGGTTTCAACTCTATCAGATCCATAAGGTCTACTTGTAAATTGTAGTAAGAGGAGGGTTCTGCATCTCTGTAAAGATGCAGTGAGAGAAGTCAGAAAACTGAGAAGCACTAGGTATACCTGGTTCATGTCAAGTATACCCAGGTATTACCCTAGCTCATGAAGCACACAGCGATCATGTCTGCAGAGCTTCTCTGAGGGAAGGAGTGGCGGAAATAAATCCCCAGGTATGGCCATGCCATTTCTGTTCTAGAAGAGGCCCAACTTAGCATTGGAAATCTCATTTTGTTGCACAGTATAAACTCAAAGTAAGCAGTGGATAATTTCTGTTCTGAAAAGCTTGCAATATAAAGCCCTCATCTTTCCAATGCTTACATGCTTGCTTAACTTTGCACCTCTGAATTGTCCCTTTTCAGTCAATGAGATTACTCACATGCATAAAGTTATGCCCAATTTTTTTGTGATATGAGAGCACAGATGAAGATAGGATGTGAGAAAGGAAGTATCATTATCCTCATCTTGCAGATGAGGAACTGAAGCCCAGCAAAAACGAGATCCTGATCCTTCACAGAGTGTGTATGCACTTCAGCATACGAGTAGTTTCCGTCAGGTTCACCGTGGCGCCTGGACTGAGGCGTGAGGTCTGCATGTCAGTGACTGTCTCCGCCACCGATTTGAAGTAAGTTGCTGAAGTTCCGATCCCGCAAGGTTAAAATCAAGTGCTTAAAAAGCGTGGGACACCTTTTGC
>NW_009701551.1:0-2155 GCF_000703405.1 Apaloderma vittatum
TTACGAGACGCTGCTCGCCTGGTTTACCTGCCATGCTGGTTCTGTCAGACTGCTGGCTGTCTCTGCTTTTCTTTCCCTTCTTCTTTTATTTTTTTTTTCCTTTCTTTTTCTTTGGTTTGGTTTTGTTTGTTTGTTTGTTTTAATGGCGATCGTGGCGATTCGGGGCGGTTGGTAGGGATGGGGAGGGGGGAGAGGGAAAGTTGTAGCTGGAACGCCTGGCTCCCGCTGTCGGAAGTTCAGTGGGAATGGCGAGTTCATCTCCAGGTTGGCTGGTAGCAGTTGGTCCAAGACAGACAAGAGGTCGTGAAGCCCGGTAGTCGGTGAATCGTGCCCAAGTGATCTCTTTGGCAATATCTTTTACTAAGTAACCCGCTCATGGTGTGTAACACACAATGGGAAAATAGCAGAGGTGCGACTGAACTGATTTCTGACTGAACATGTACATACGGTTATTTTTACAACGTGTCCTCAGAACTAACAATGTATTGCATTTCCCAAAGCTGTAACAACAGGTTTCCAAGTTTGAGAGACAGGCAGATCCCGTGTCGCAGACATTTCAGTTCATGTATGGGCTACGACAGACAATGGGAACCAAAATACACAACCTGGAGGAAAACGGCAGTTGGTTGATAACTGTAGGCAAAGGAAACAAGTGAGAGGGAAGACTAGTAATCATACTTAATCCCTTGTCATTATTAAAATTACAGTGTTGCTGGTTAGACGCACGCATCGGATGCATCTGACAGTGCCGAGGATGATGGATTTAGTACAGAGGAGTGGTGTATGCTGGGTGACATCAGGATTCGTAGTCACAGAAATTAGCAACTGAGAAATTGTAACTTCCCTCTGTACGTGTGTATGTGCGCTTGTGTGTATGTGCAGCAGGATTTGTTCCCTTACTCATTGCTTGCAGAAGCTCTCTCCAAGAGGAGGTGGGATGAGGGATTCCAGGGAAAAAGCCACACCAAGAGCCCAGTAATTTGATCTGCACTAAATAAATGGAGATAATGGCATTGGTACTGCCATGGGACAAAAGCAACATTTGGAGGAGGTTAACTCACATTTGGCCCATACCATTAACTAGTTCCTAACCAGCCTCGTCAAAACAACTAATTAATTCCTCCTTGCAAGAGTGAACTGTCCTTGCTGGAAGTTTGGCTTGTAGCTCTGCATCCTCTTAGCATTTTCTTTTGTGGACGTATGGGGACTCAGCATCGCTAATGAGAAAACAGAGATGGGCTTCCCAGGTGCTAGAAACTAGATTGGGTTTTCAACTCTTGTTTTTCTCAATAATACACTTTTGCTGGTTTTGTAGCAAGTTTGCAAAGAAGGTGCTTTAACGCTTCAGTCTGTTAGTGGTGGATTATAATGCAGGGTACAACCTAAAAGAGGCTTCTCAGAACCAGAGACATGGAGATTCCCCCCACCCCCTCACTGCACCACCCAGCACTGGGGGTGCCTTTGTGTGCCAGGTTCTCTCATTAGGCTTGCAAACCAGGATGCTGCTGGGATTTAATGTTTGTGATAAATGATAGGTTCTGATGGCTTATCGATTTGTGCAGAAAGTGAGCTATCTCTGGAAGAAACGAATTTGTACATTATCAGATCTTCATACGGGTTTGTGTGCATCTCTGAGCACATTTGCAGAACTTCCTTGCTCCTGACAGAGTTGTTTGACAGCCTTAAAAACTGCTCAGGCATGTTATGAGAATGCTGCCCGTTAAAATTGTTTAACCACTGTGACTAGTAAAAACTGTGGTTTTATTAGCCACTTGTGTACTCTCATAACCACCTGCCTTCACTTCTTTTCTTCATTCTCTCTTTCCCCCGCTCTGTTTCTCCTGTTTGTGCTCCATCAGATACATAAATGCAAAAGCTCCTCTGCTGCTATACCGTGACTCGAAGGAAACAGGTTTCTCTTTCCAGCTGTGGAGATGTCAGTAAGGCATCGCTTCTCTGCAGGTCGTGGCCCATCACAAAGTTTTGTCATGGAATGTGGCTGATTTCTTTACAGAAGTATGGTTTGTCAGGAAGAGTGCCGAAACGGAGTAACTTTCTTATGTGGTTATTTTTCTTACGTCTTCTTTTTCTTTTTTTTTTTTTTAATTTAAATTAACTAATAAAGAGTGGCAGCAGGGCTGCCTGAAGCACATGT
>NW_009701551.1:2192-9928 GCF_000703405.1 Apaloderma vittatum
AGATGGACGGGTCCTGCACGAGGGCCCTGCGGCAGCCGTGGTGGCTGCGGGTGGGTGAGGGCAACCTGCCGGCGGGGTGAGCTTCTGGAGCTTCCTTTGGCTGGAGCTCTTGGGGATGCAGCAGCTCCGTGTGGGTGATCCCCCCATCACCTCAGTAGGAATGGTCCCGTGGAAACGTGTCAAGGATTGAGGGGGCTCACGTTCCACCACAGGCTTGTAAGATTTGTGAATAGTGCTCGACAGTGGTTGCAAGTTGCGGAGGTGATTGAAGGCAGGGGGCGGAACTGTGTTTAAAAACAAAATAAAAGAGAATAATAACAATAAACAGTAAACTGGCTGATCCCACGGAAACCATTTCTCTCTTTTTCCTTTAAATCTCCTCTTCTACTGGTGCAATGAAGGCGTAGGATATAACTCTCAAGGTTAGTATATGGAGCTGAAGACAGATTCATGAATGCTTTCCAGTCCCTGACCCTTGCATTTTTAATGGAATGCTTCCCTCCCAGCATTTTTTTTAAACACTTGAATTATTTTTGTCCTATTTTTCTTGTACTATTTTCACCTTAAAAGTGTCCCAATGCTCTAGTATTTTTCATAGAATGTTATTATTACTAGAAAATTTTATGTACGGTAATAATAAATCTGTAAAAATAAGATTGACGTCATGTTGCACGCTGCCTACTTGTGTATGTATATTCTGTGTTCATTCAGATTTACAGTCAGTTTAAAGAGACATAATCTTTATTTACCCATAGAGACTCCTTATTTTCCTCTGATTGGTATACACATCCATAACTTCTGCTGCAAGTTATGAATATTAGGAGCCTGATGTTACTTTACATCTCCCTCTCTTTGAATTAAACCATCCCGATTCAGCACATGAATCCCAGTTGCCCCGCTCCTTATTTTCATTAGCGTGGCAGCAAAGTCAGGCAAAGGTACTGACCCGTATTGGCAGGGTCTGAAGGGTTCAGCCCAGACGTAAAATATCTGCTGTTTGGGCATGCTGTCATCGTAGCTAATGCCACTTGCCTTATTCGTAACAGCCGCGCTAATTGATGTGTGCACTATTAAAGTAAACGTTTGCATACCGACCTCAAATAGTAAATACCAGCAGCCAAATCCGAGGCACCTCGCTGAGTCGCATTTCAAGCCAGCGGGAGTTTCAGATGGCCTTCGCTGGGGATAGGGTTGCGATGATTGATTTCAACAGGAACGGCGTCTGATCCTGAAAATCTTAACGCCATATGGCGTTGCCATGGGGGAGAGAGGCTGTGCTGGCAACCTCCGATCTTGCACTTCGTGTTGTGGTAGCGCGTGCGAGCGCTGTTAAGGGAAGACTGCTGAGCTCTGTGGATAGGGGTCAATTAGTAGAGGCCTCAGAGGAAGCAATTTCCCTGCCGTCTATCTCGCTTTAAATTACATGCATAAGTTAAGTGACGGCACGATGGAATTGAGTAGCGTGAGGGGGAACTGTGCAAAGCTTGAATAGGAGCAGGCAGCTAACACGATCCAAGTGGCTAACTAGAAGGTGCAAAGAAAGACCACCTTGTAGCCTGTGTTGCTGTTCTTCACTGGAACATTGCTGTATGGCAGTGTTTCCTCCCTGACGTTGCCTCGTAGCCCTCCATCTGGCTGAGGCTCCCCATGTGTTAAACACTCGGCAAGTAGGCCAAAAAGCAATCCTTGTCCCTGGGTGTTTACAGCTGGAGCAAGAACTGCGGTCTGTCCTGAGCACAATTCACATTGGCAGTTGGCTGGAAAGCCCCGATCGCTCTCAATGCTATTTTTTCCCTCTCCTCTCCTCAGGCATACCCGTTGTGCTCTGCCAGGGTGCGCTTGTTTCTCCATTCCCAGGTCTGAGCCTGCAGGGAGCGTGCCTGGCACTGGAGCTGGCTCCTGGCCCTGCACGAAAGCTCCCGCCCGGTGACTGCAGCGCTCTCACTTGGGGCTTCCGACACAACGTGTGATCCTGCACTGATGGTGTTGGCAGGGAGCAGGGGAGGCAAGAGGTGGGGCTAGATACGACCTTTGTTGAGGGTTTTGCAAAGGTTTTCATGACCTTCATCCAGATTTTAAGTGGCTGGCATAAGCATCGGTTTGGTGATGAGTTTTCCTTTTGACCTCTGGAGGTTCTTGGGGACAACACAAAGCTGTATCACCAGCACCTGATCTCTGCCGCGTGGAGATCTCGTTGAAGCTATTTGACCTTTTGCGTTAAGATCACATCCTGCCAGGGGGAAGGCATTGCGGCTGGTGGGAGACGTGGGTTTGAGGAAGGTGCTGAGAGCCCAGTGGAGTTGAGCTTTTGGTCTCCTTACAGTTTTGGCAAATTACTGAGCGCAAGGGATAGCCTCTGAAATGGAGTTGAGTGTTGTCTGTTTCATTGTTTCATGTGCTGATATTTCCCTTTCCTTGTGTGATACGTCCAAAGCAAAGAAGGTGCCCAAATATTAGCATTCATTTTAGAATATACGTTATATAATCTGCTGTTTGATATAGTGTAGTTTGTTAAAGGGGGGCAAAAATGAAGTTTCTCCTGCCTAAGAAAATCTCTCAGTGGTGGGATTTGGTACTGAACTGAACAGAATTTCAGGGACTTCAGCAAAAATGTAGGCCAGTCAAGGGCTTATCAGCCTCTTTTGTACAAACACTGCTTTCTACTTGCATTGGAAATGGCTTGCTTTAAATCATTAAAGTGCGATTGTTTGTCCATGGTTCCACCGTTTGATTGCACAGAATAGTTGTTTGCATATTTTATCTAAGTACTAATATAGGTTATGTAGTTGGGGCATCAGAATTCTGCACCAGACTTTGGACTTCAGTGTCATGACTGATTGGTTAGTCTATTTTTAAACCTGACCTAGTGAAATCTCTGTATATTGTTTAGGCTGGACAAGTTGCCTGTGCCGTGAGAAAGATGACAAAGGAAGACAGTTTGTTTCTTTTTGCTAGAGCAGCAATTAGCATAAGTACCTTTTTTTTTACTTTTTTTCTTTTAAATTTTCCGAAATTACCTAAGTCACTTTGGACTACGTATTTCAGTTGTAGGTGCATAGGACCATTGTGACTTGGACTCATATGCCGGCTACAGCGCTTTTGGAAAATCTTACCAAGTCCATATTTTACAAAACATTGTGGGCTATACACATCATGCCTTATTCATATAGGGAGACTCATTTAATCTGGTAGATATGTGACTATCATATTATATACCACTGAGTCAGGGTGGGTAATAGTAAGTAACAGTCTCAATTTTTGTCTGCCTGTTCATGTCTGTTCATTTTGTTGCTTTTTTGGTCCACTTTGCATACAGTTCTGTTTGCTAGATGGACACCTAATACCCTTACTGAAGTCAGGGAAGACCTTGCTCACTTGGAGAATAAGTTAGGATGTGAGAAAGCTGTCCCTTTTGAAGAGCAACATCTTGGTACTGTATTTTTTGTTTTAAAAGAAATGTGCTCTAGAGAATGAAACTAAAAGTAGATCCCAATTTCTGGTATCCTAAAAATTTGCGTCTGTGAAAAGAAAACTAGTAGTCTTCCAATTCTTAACATGCAGGTATTTTAAAGGTTAGGCTTGGTGAAATATTTTTGAGCAGGCAACCCTAGAATATACACTTTAAATCTCATCAAATAAGCATAATCCTTTTGATTGCTTGTTGCAGTGGGAAGTGGCTGCTGATTGCATAGGGAAAGGCTTTAAGATAAGCTTTTTGGATGTGCCCAAGTGAGTTAGGAGCGAAAAGAAAGTAACTCGTGTCACCGTAAGAAAGTCCCTGGGACTTGTCTTCATTCCTAACAACTCTTAAGTCATTGACTATGTGCTTAAAAATTGCCAGTAGATACAGCGTCTTCTGAGGAGTACCCTCACCAGAGGAAAGTGTTTCTCTGCTTCTGTTGTGTCTGTAATTTTTGTTAGCTTGTCTATTCTGAATGATTGTACTGAACCATAATGTCTTGAAGCATGTGGTTTCATTTGACACTTTTTTGCTGTTTGGGAGCCCAGCCTGCTGTGTCTGTCTTCTCTCTTCTTTTGGGTACCTTTACTGTTTTCCGTAGTCATATTGTGTTCAGTCACATGCAAACACCTGTCCTGGAACTGAATTACTTTGCAGCGTGATCTGAAGTCATCCCCCAATTCGGCATCCTGCGCTTTCTCTTGTGCGTTGAGTTATGTTGCACCATGCTTTGGATGCGACAGCTGTTTAATAATGTTGAAGCCTTAGCTCTGCAGGGGCTAAAAAGATCCCAGCAGGCTTGTTAACTTCTACTCTCAGACATTATAGGAAATATTTTCTCCTCCCTGGAACTCCTAGGCATCCTCTTAATTAAGACTATAAAAATCCATAGCCAGGTATATGTGAAGCCTGTTGAATTTGTTTTGCAGTTTTCCAGAGTTTCTCCATTCCTTCCTATTTAACCAGACATTATAGTGCCAGGTGAGATATTGGAACATAAAAGGAATAAAGGCAGCCTGGGTTATGCTGGATACTGCGTCCTTGACAGGCACCAAACTTATCAAATGCTTTTCCCTTACTCATGTGATCATAGGATATTACTCTTTCACCTGCTCTTCTCAGTATTTGCCTTTATCTCAGGCTCTGAAGCACTGGACATTTTAAAACTTTGGACCTCTCCTATCTTAGGACAGTATTCCTTTCCATTCCAGGCTGCTGTGGCTGTGGTCTCTGTTGTACTTCTGTATAGGATCACCATTAGCTGGTATCAGACTTCGTTGGACTATGAGTTACTTGAACTGAGAGATAATTCAGTGGTTTAGGACATTGGGTAAGCAGTATTAGAATTTGAGGTGAAGAACTTAATATTAACACAAGAAAATGATGGGAAGTCCTAGGGAGTTCAGGATATCACTTAAGATGAGGACAGAGGAGGAGGAAAGAAGAGCTGCAGAGCACTCAGAGAAGGACACAAATGTATTTGTGGGTTGATTAAAACATGCAAAGCCTCAGTGAGGAGATGCCTGCTCTTCCGTAGGAGTGACTTGGTTGCCAGGGTGCAGGTGGATGGAGCACTGGAGATCTGCTGACGGGAAGGTTGCAGTGGCATCCTGAAAATGCCAGTGAGGTCTTCCCTGGTCAGAAGAGCGTGGAATATATTTGCAGTGATGAGCAGGACGTTTGCTGTTAGTAATTCAAGTGAGGCAGTTGAAGAGCTCTCCGGTGACTGTCTTCCTAGCATTTCTGCGGGGAAAGGGCAAGACTTCGTGCAGCAGAAGGGGACCTTGATGAGGGTAAGCAGGGTTTGCCACATCCCCTTGTTGACAGGGTAATCCAGTTTCTTTAATTGACTAGAATTTGTGGAGAGAATTTGAGTATTGGGGCGAGCATGTTGTATGGGAGGAGTCACATCATCCAAACAAGTTGTTTGAAAACTGAGGGAAGTATGAAGGGCTACGTACAAACAAGCTGACAAATGTGAAAGAGGGAGGGGATTCTTGCCAATGAAAGGCTCAAAATGATGATTTGTTGCATGAGGACTGCTCTGGCTTAGAGGTTGCTTCAGTGGTGTGTACTGCGTGTCCCAGGGAAGCTAGAGCATGCTGACAGAGTCTGCGCTATGTTAACACAAAGAATTTGCTCCATCATCATGAAAGAAATACCTGAAACAACCGTGGTTCAGTAATATCCATCCTTCTGCACATCCTCACTGCTAGGCGGGGATGCAGAGGTGGTGCAGCAACCTTGGCAGTTACAGACCTGGAAAAGAGCTGAAGATCTCTAGCCGTCTGTGTAGAAGGTACAAGGAGGGCAGAGCGTGGTTATCATGCTGCCATTAGAGAAGTAAGAAGTGGGAAATGAGAGGCAGGGAATATATGTTGTTAAATATGTGATTTTCAAAGTGAGTGGTATTGGTCAAGCAAAGGCCATTGGTTTTAGAGTGAGCAAAAGAGGAGAAGATAGATTTGGAAGGGTTGTGGGTTTGAATAGCTAGCCACCAGGGAGGGAGTGGGAGAAGACTTGGTGACACAAGCTTAGTAATGATGTAAAACCTGTTTTGTATAAATCACCAGTTCAGCTGGGCTCTGGGAGGCAGAGATCACAGTTGGCTGGTTGCTTGGAAGCTGATGTAAAATAAATTGGAGGTCGAAGTCCAGCAGGGGTGGCAGGGTCATGAAAATGATCACTGACATGGGTCTTCATTGTCATTCTTGAAAATTTCAGAATACATACCCAGGAATGAATGGGATTCAGAGCCATTTACAATCTTCTAATATTTTCCCCTACATTTGGGAATTGTGGTGGCCTGCTGTATAAGAGTTTGTGTTCCTGCTCCTCTCCCTGCATCTAATCGGACAGTACAGGGTGCTCACCAGCTGTGAGAGAGCCAAGCTGGCACCTGTAATGAGTCTTAGGCATTGGCTGAAAATCCTTCCTCAGCCCAGGTAACAGACTGAGTACCACTTTAGAGTGAATTTTTCTTCTTTCCCATTAAATTCTTTTTGCAGGTTTTGCAGAAAAAGAAACAAGCAAGCAGAGGCCAAGCATTTAATGGATGTATTTTTCACTGGCTCTTTTATCAACAGTGTATGAAAAATCCCAAAGGACAGAAGCAGTTAGATAACCAATGAGGCATCATAGCTGATTTTAGGTTCCACGCAGGAGAAAAAGATCTTGAAGGCCTAGCAGCTCGAGGGGAAAGAGATTTAAATTTAGGTTTGGTCCTGAGAAACGTGCCTCCCATCTACCTGGAGAGCAGTCCGTAAGAGATTACTGTACCCCAGTACAGCAGTTTGGAGGGTGATAGAGATGTCAGCTTGTGAGTGCAAAGGCTTGTACCACTAGATGATGAACCAGCAGGGATTTCTCATTAATGGAATGAATGTTAACAAGAATAATTCTGTTTTGTGAGCTTGTGTGTGTGGGAAGGATAAATGATAGGGACTGATGGATGGTCTTCACAGAGATTTGATTAGGGAGAAGGTGAATGGCAGTGCGTGTGTGTGTGTGAGAGAGAGGGGGGAGGTGTATGCCTGTGGTGCATCCACTGCAGGAGGCAGGCACTCTTCTAGTTGATAATGTCTGACAGAGGAGAGTCAGCAGAAGTAACCAGTCGGGTGAAAGCAGAATCTGAGCAAAGGTGTGGATATTTCATTTTTAATGTCTTTTGTGTTGTAGATTCTTGGGTTTTATGCTGCGTGGTGGTAAAAAACCTGTATCCAAGAATTTCTCCATAAAACTTTCCTCAGTAATGAAGGTTTCTTTTTTATGCTAATAAAACGTTTGGTTATTTGATACTAATTCCCACAGTCAGTATGGGAGCACTGAGTGACAGCTTTTCTGACCTGCTTAGCATCAGTCTTGGCTCTGAAGTAACACTGTGTTAGACCTTGTACGAGCCCTTCCCTGTCCCTGAAAAGGCAGGAGACAGGCAAGACCTACTGGTTGAGAGGCTGCGCTGGCGGAACCAACAGGAACAATCCCTCATCCTGCCTGAGGCCTTGAGATGCCGCTGGAATGCAAATAATAAATAAAAAAAAGAGCAAAATTGTCACATAAACTGAATAGGCACTCTAGCAGGCTTAGCAGCTCCATCCTCAGGTACAGGAATAACTGCAAAACCAAAGGAACCACAAGAACTGCTTGAGAGGGGTGTATAAATGGGGAAGGAACCGTGAATCTGTTAGGCAGTGAGATGCGAGAGACCCCTAACCTGGAAACCCAAACCCCTGGTGTCTTCCCTTCTGCCTTTGCGAGACAGCGGTCAGGAGCCCCC
>NW_009701552.1:0-1329 GCF_000703405.1 Apaloderma vittatum
GAGGGGGGAAAGAAAGCCGGGTGGGTAACGCGGGGGTTGCTGCCAGCAGGATAGGGAGGCGGAAAGAGCGAGCAGGACTCTCAGTTTCCAGCACGGTGTGGAGAGCCAGATCCCCATCGCAAAATCGAATAAATCCATCCGCAAACTCTCCCCCAGCTCCCCAGTAAAGCAATTGCCTCCCTCCGAGGCGCCCCTGGGCCGGGCGGCTCAGCAGATCTGGCCAGGGACCTTCCTTCCCCAAAAAAGTGTTTAAGGCACAATTCAGTGAGTATTTTAATGGCACCGTTCAGGTAAATGCTTGGGCAGGAGAAAGGGCGGACACCAGAGCTCATTGGCCAGATAATACAAGAATAATGAAATCAAAGCCCCGCAGCGTCCGTCCCTAAACTATTGGCAAAAGGAAAAAGAAAAAAAAAATAAAGGGAACACGGGTGGAAATTCCCTTTATCCCTGAAGGCAGCAGAGAAGGAAAATCTCTAAAGGGAGAGGCCGAGAAGCAGCATCCTTTCCCCTCCTTCGGGCAAGGGAACCGGAGAGTGATTTTCAACCTTCTTCCACCGTGGGGAGAATGTAATTAAACATTTATTTTCTCCCGTAGCGGGTTCCACACCCTACACCCCCCTCCACCAGCCACCCCCTGCTCAGTAGAGCCGGGGACGGAAAAAAAAGGGGCGGGGGGGGCTGCAGCCCTTCCTCTTTTGCCCCCGCTCCCTCTCCTCGCAACGTGCGGGTTTGTTTTTTTTTTTTCCTCTATGTTTAAGACATCCAGGGGCTGGCAGACAGCAGCGGCTCCAGGAGGCTCCGCACCGCTTACACCAACACGCAGCTGCTGGAGCTGGAGAAAGAATTTCACTTCAACAAATACCTCTGCAGGCCCCGGCGGGTGGAGATAGCGGCTCTGCTCGACCTCACCGAGCGACAAGTCAAAGTTTGGTTCCAGAACCGCCGGATGAAGCACAAGAGGCAAACCCAGTACAAAGAACCCCCCGACGGGGATCTCCCCTAACCGCTTACACCAACACGCAGCTGCTGGAGCTGGAGAAAGAATTTCACTTCAACAAATACCTCTGCAGGCCCCGGCGGGTGGAGATAGCGGCTCTGCTCGACCTCACCGAGCGACAAGTCAAAGTTTGGTTCCAGAACCGCCGGATGAAGCACAAGAGGCAAACCCAGTACAAAGAACCCCCCGACGGGGATCTCCCCTACCCCAGCCTGGACGAGGGCAGCGACCCCGCGGAGGAGCAGGAGGAAAGTCCTGTTTTCGGGCCGGCTCCGGAGCCTGGCGGCGCCTACCGAAGCGAAAAACCGAGGGACCAGGAGCCCGGGAGC
>NW_009701552.1:1360-2456 GCF_000703405.1 Apaloderma vittatum
GGTTCGTTGCGGCCGGTGGGGAGCCCATCCTCGCCGCCTCCGGCCCCTCAGAGCGTGGTTACCCCGAGAGCCAGGACTCGCCTTTGTTGTCAGAGCTGAGCATCTTCTCGGCGGAGTCCTGCCTGCAGCTCTCGGAGGGGCTTTCCCCCGCTCTCCCGGGGGGCTCCCTGGAGAGCCCCCTCCACTTCTCCGAGGAAGACCTGGACTTTTTTACGAGCGCACTTTGTACCATAGATTTGCAACATTTAAACTTCCAATAGCCTCCCCCTTGCCCCTTCCAGGCGCACCAGCTCCATCCCGAGCCGCTGCCGGCTCCCCCCAGTCTCCAGCAAGGGTGCTGGTGGTGGGGAAGCACCCCCAAAAATAAGCCCAAACTCAAACCATCGCTCATTCAATCATCCCGCCCTCGCTTTCCCAAACGCTTTCTTTTAAAGCTCCTCACACCGTGGGAGCCGAATCGCCCTCCCAATATTTATTCTAGAAGGCTCACGTGAAAGAACAGCCCGATTTTTGCTAAACGCAGGTATTTATTTATAGTTTTATTTTTTTCCCCTTATTTATTTTAAAGAAAGCACCCAATAGTTCTCACGCACATCAGAGATGTCAGTCCCCAAGAGAAAACATTTGTAAATCCTTCAAGCGACTTTCTCAGGAATCAGAACAAGACTTTTAGATTTCTTAATAAAATAAAAAATAAATCAGAGGAATTTTCCTTCCTCTTTTTAAGTTTTAGATGTAGACTATTTATTCAGATTCTTTAATAGTAAATGGCAAATTATTTATTGTACATTATTTTCATAGAGTAAATAAATGTCTTTATAAAACCAAGAAACATGCGTTGCTTCATATTTAATTCTAAAAATGTGCTTTTTTTTTTTCTTTTCCTAAATCACTCGCATTCCTCTTTCCAGTTTTGCAGTAATGATGTTCTAGCAATCTCCTCGTGCGCACTGAAAGAGACAAAAGGAATTGCTCCCAACTAACATTTCAAGAGGCTGCGGGAGTCAGAAATATTTGCTGTATTCAGCTCTGTTTGCATTCTCCTTGAGCTCGGTTTTTTTTAAAAATTATTATTATTTATTTTATTCTTTACTAA
>NW_009701553.1:0-3361 GCF_000703405.1 Apaloderma vittatum
TAAGGTCCCTTACAACTCAAGCCATTCTATGTTCCCTCACCTTGATATTCTCTGCCAGTTTGTATCTGTGGCAGAAGGCATCCAGGCACCATGATAAACCTTGGTCCCTGGCGGTCCTGCAGAGGATGGATATGCCCTTAAGGAACTTTATCTTCTGGCCCTCCTTCTGCCAGCCAGAGGACAGAGAGACAAACAGGGAGCATGAGATGGACACATGCACATGGCAAGTGGGGCTGGAGCCCTGGGGGTGCAGTGCCATGTGGGAGACCTGGAGAAGCAATTCCGCCCAGCCATCACACTTCAAGCTGCCCAGCAGCAGAGCCCCTGTCAGCATAGGCCAGCACAACCATATTCGAAATGGCTGTGGTTACCTTTTCTGGGCTGGTGCAAAGGCCTGGTTGAAGTCCTTGATGGTTGCCGGTTTCTCTTGGCTCACATGTAACCAGCTGGCATCTAACAAAGAAGAGCAGAAAGGGTCTGATGGTAGGAAAGCAGCAGAAGAAGCTGTGTCCTCTGTCCAGCCCTGTACCCATTCCCCTAGTGCAGTCTTCCTGTGGGCTGGAAGTGCTGGGCACATGGCACACTGGGCTGAAGAACTGACTTGCAGATGGGTAGGAAAGGTCTGCGCTGTCCCACGTCAGCACTGCCTCCTGCTAGCCTGGCTGGGTCCCTTTCACTTTCTTCCTCTTTGAGAGAGGCTGCGCTGTGGCCGGCTGCCAGCCCTGAGACTGGCCTTCAGGCAGCAGCAGAATTTCCCCCACCCACGGGACCCCTGGCACCAACGTGCTGGGCAAACGTGGTGCTGGCATTGAGCAGGGTGCTCTCACGGGCCCTACCTCTGCCCAGAGCAAGAGGGCCCCTTGCACACTGATTTGCCATCCTGTGCCATCCTCATAGGGCTCTGGTGAAGAGCTGCTCTCCTGGGGAGCTCTGTCCTCCACCCAGGAGAGGCTGGGGCAACCGGGGGCAGCTCAGTGTTCAATTTCCTCTGTGTCATCCCGCAGGATGGAGGAAAGGAGTAGGGCTGGAGAAGGCGGAAGCATTGGCGAGGTCCTTGGTGCCGCAGGACTGCCATGGGCAACAGGGAAAGCTGTGGGCTACACTCAGGGATTCCTCACTAGCTCCCTGCTCTTGCCCTGTCTCACAGCTGTCCTGCTGGGCACTGTGGGGTGGGGGCTGCAGTGCAGTGGGGTTGTTTTAGAAAAGATCTCCCATCAGTGATTAAAATGTAACAGAACAACAAGGTGGCTTAGAGAAAGCAGAAATAAGAATATGAGCCCAGTGTAGGCTTTGAGAAAGTGGAAATAGAATATGAGCTCATTGTAGGCTTTGTTTTGTTTAGTGAGTTCACTGTCACAGAATCATAGAATCATAGAATGATAGAATGGCCTAAGTTGGAAGGGACCTTAGAGATCATCTAATCCAACCTCTCTGTCATGGGCAGAGACGCCTCTCAACTAGATCAGGCTACTCAAGGCCTTGTCCAACCTGGCCTTGAACACCTCAAAGGAGGGGGCAGCCACAACTTCTCTGGACAACTTATACCAAAGTCTTGCCACCCTCGTACTAAAGAATTTCTTTCTAAGATCAAATCTAAATCTATTCTCCTTCAACTTAAACCCAGTTCCCCTTGTCCTGTCAGTGGACACTCTTGTAAAAAATCCCTCCCCAGCCTTCCTGTAGGTTCCCTTCAGGTATCGGAAGGCAGCTATTAGGTTCCCCCGGCATCTTCTCTTCCCCAGGCTGGACAACCCCAGCTCCCTCAGCCTGTCCTCACAGTAGAGGTGCTCCAGCTCCTGGATCATCTTTGTGGCCCTCCTCTAAACTCATTCCAACAGATCTATGTCTCGTGTGGGGACACCAGAACTCAATGCAGTGTTCGAGGTGGGGTCTCACAAAAGTAGAGTAAAGCGAGAGAATCACTTCCTTCGACGTGCTGGCCACACTCCCCTTGATACATCCCAGGACACGCTTGGCCTTCTGGGCTGCATGAGAGCACTGCCGGCTCATGTTGAACTTCTCATCTATCAGCACCTCCAAGTCCTTCTTTTCAGGGCTACTCTCTACCCACTCTGTGCCCAGTTTGTATTTGTACCTGGGATTAGCTTGACCCAGGTGCAGGACCTTGCATTTTGTCTTGTTGAACCTCATGTACCTCTTCCCTCAAGTGAGTCCACCGCACCACACAGGTTGGTGTCATCGGCAAACTTGCTGAGGGTGCACTCAGTGCCTACTTGATGCGTACTCACTTTTGTGAAACTTCCAATCATTTTCATTTTTAGAACAATTCTTCATGAAAGAGAATTCTGTGTGTTTGTTCCTAGGTTCTAGGTAGATTAGAAGATAGAAAATCAGAGTTGCTGAAAAGGCAGTTATCCAGTGAGAGCCCTTAGATGTGGCGTTGGGTGATATGGTTTAGGGGTGAACTTGTAGTGTAGAGTTAATGGTTGGACTCGATGATCCCAAGGGTCTTTTCCAACCTGAATTGTTCTATGATTCTATTATGGCTCAGAATCATGAAACATTGCTGGCTACTGGTAGAGACAAAGAACTTCAGTACCAGTTAACATCCCAGGAGAAAGACTCGGAAATTCAATTGTTGAAAGACAAGCTAATGCTCGCCGAGAGCAAACTCCTTAAGTTTTAACAAGTGTGTGTATGTGTTCTGCGGTTTACAAAGAAGCTTTTCCTGTGTGACAAACACGTATTCACAAAGTCAATTTCTTGATGTTCAGTATGCCCAAGCAGACTTCTGCAGCAGTCTTTTTTGGCCTTTCATGGCCACATTTGTTTAAAGTTTCTTCACAGATCTTTCACCTCACTTTTATTAACCAGCACTCAGGTAGATGTCAGTTTCTGAGAAGCAGTAAACATAGGCAGGAGGGATGAAGGCAACGTAATTCGAAAGGATGACGCCGCTGGGTTTTCAGTCTGGAGAATAAGCACTCCATTTCTGGCCGGATTTGTCCCCAGTCTGGCTGCAGAGAGCTCTGCTGGCGGTGCCTCTGCCTCCCGTCAGTCAGACACAGGAGGTGACACACCTTTCCTGAAGCTCTCCTGCCTGCCCGAGCTCTGCCACCTTTCCAGAGCCAGCATTAAAACCCTGTCCTTCCCAGCCGCTTGGTGGACATACTGCAGGCACCATTTCCGCTACAGAGCCAGACAACCCACCCTAATGTGTAGATTTATTTAGCTGCTGAGTACATCTCTAAGAGTATTTACCCGCTTGCGTATGTTTCTGGTGGGGCTTTGGTAGCGGGGGCGGGGAAAGACTACAGGGGTGGCTCCTGGGAGGAGCAAAGGCCGAGCCCATCGGCGGCGGCAAATTGAGTCGGTCCTGCTCGAGGCAGCAGGCCTGCAG
>NW_009701554.1:0-20778 GCF_000703405.1 Apaloderma vittatum
CCACCCCCGGGTTTTTGGAACAGGAGTTTACTGATTTATTAAGCCCCGCGCTTTGAGGCGGCCGTTAGCTTTTCCCATTTTTGCCTGTGTTCGGAAACGAGGGGAATGTCAGAAACCGCAGCAGCGGTAGCAATGGCAAACGTGTTGTTTGTGTTCGTGCAAGTCTGAAGTTGTGTTTGAAGCATAAAGAGCCTAAATTAGCTCAGTCTGGGGCCTGTGAGACCCGTCCCTTGGACTGGACATACCCCATTGAACACTAGCAGTGGCCCCGATGCCGGATCGATTTGCCTGATCGATTTGCGCCGTTTGGCCTTTTTTTGTCCCATGTTACCGATGAGTGCTCCTTGTGCCTCCTGTGTTCTCAAAGCCTGGCCCAGGTCGGTTAATTGCGTTAATTCCTGCTCTGCTCAGCCTCGCAGCCCCATCTGCTGGCACCGGGGCTCTTCCCTCCCGGAGCCGAGCCCTGGCACGGCCGAAAAACCCCCCAGAGCTGGCGGCGGAGACTCATGGGCTTCCCAGGCCTTAGAGATAAACTGCTCAGCCCCATGGACTTCCCAGGCCTTAGAGATAAACTGCTCAGCCCCATGGACTTCCCAGGCCTTAGAGATAAACTGCTCGGCCCCTTTCGGGCAAGTTCTCACAGAGCTGTGCTCACTGCGTGTGGAAAGAGGGAAGAGTGAAGCCGTCTGGGTTTTCCTCTGCTGGGGAGAAAGATTCTTCCCAGGAAAATGTTGAGTTTAGGAGTTTGAGACCCACCCCCAGAGCGTATGGTTGGAGTTGGGCGCTCATGCCCTTAGTCTCTGCTTTTAGGAAAAATACCAAACCTCTTCCAAACACCCCAGAAAACTTTCCTGTGGGTCTCGCTCTGGCGTTGTGAGTGGGTCCGGCATAGATCAGATTTTTAAGCAGATAGTGTAGCGCTTTTCCTTCAAATAAGGTATGTTTAAAGACAGGTGCTTTGCAGAATCTGATGCTTGTATCAGTAACTTGTAACTTCTCCTAATTGTGACTCTGTTGTCCATTCTTTTTTCTTTTCATTGTTAGCTAAAAAGCTCTTTGTTGTTTTTAGGACCCCACACTGCATGCTATTCTTAAATCTATTCCTGCTTTGTTAGGAATGGAAAATAGTAAAACGCAAGCTAGGTAAAATAGTCTCCCCTTTTGCTTCTGTCTTTTGAAATAGGTATTCCCTGAGATGGCTTTTAGCCTTATAATTTCACATTTAGCATGTAATGTAAATAATCCTTTATTTATAGGGGAGAGTGGAATGTTTGAAAATTAATTCAATTGTTGCAGCATCTGAGTAATTCAGATGAACAAAGGATGGGTACGGGTATGCTGGTGTCTGTGTTCATTCCTGTGAAAGAGCCTCTTGCTTTCTGCTAGTTTTGTACAAAACCAGAAATGGTGTTTCTTGGCTGTTTTAAGTTGAAGCTGATCTGTGAAATTACAAACAGTGAGAAACTGTAGAGTGAATTTTCCACCTCCTTTCCTTTCTACAATACATAACCACAATTTCGCGTGTGGTTTTCTTATTGTTGTACAAAAGAGAACCTCAGCCTCACTCGTGTCATGTGTTTTTTTTACTCAATAGTCTTCGCAGTCGCACTGGTTGACGGCGGAGGAGAGGAACCAAGTTTTACTTGATCTCAAAGCTTCAGGCTGGTCTGAGTTAAGCAAAAGAGATGCCATCTACAAAGAGTTCAATTTCAAAAATTTTAATCAGGTAATTACTGTTATATACCACTTTTCATATAAAGGAAATGTAATTGCTGTGATTTCCACACAATCCTGATGGGAAGATATTTATATTCAGAAATTTGGGAGTATCCTTGTGGGGCCAAACCATCTTGAGTTTGCCTCAGCGGATTGCTGCCTGATTCTCATCTCATCAGGTGGAGTAAATTAATTCAGTTTCGTAGTTGTTAAGTTGATTTGTTCTAATATTACAATGTCTTGATTATAATTTTAGGGTCAGGGTCAGTCCTATGGGATTGGGAAAGCCCAGGCAGTAGAGAAAAGGTGGATGAGGTGCGCCAGGCTGGGTGAAAGCAAAAGAAAATAACAACTGCAGAAAAATCCAGCTCACAAGCAGGATGCTGCTGGTCCAGAGAGCACGTCTGGAGTCCAAAGTGCATTTTCTCCTGGATTGTGCTTCAAATCTGAATGTTAATAGAGAGCAAGTAGAACTGGATCTGGTAATTTAGAGGGCAACGAAGGAGGGGAGCCCATGAGAGGGAGCTCACATGAAACCTTGGTGAGATGTGCAGGCAGCTCAGAGCTGGAGCAGCCAGGAGAGCCCAGCACCGATGAGATAGAGGTAACCCTTGGCAGAGTTGAGACTTTCAGCCTTTGTGCTTCAAATATTCATGGAACGACGTCTCTTCTGGGGCACGGGCAAAGTCTGTTGATTCAGCACAACTAGAGATGACTTTTTTCTTCCCTAAAGTTAGTTTAGAAGTGGTTGTGCACTCTGTGAGTAACGAAGTCAGTTTGGTCAGATGGACTTAGGCAGCATGCCAGCAGAGAGGGCGAGAGACAAATCAGTGTGCTGCACCAGCAGATACCGAGAAAACCCTTTGCTTTAGCAAAAATTCATGAAGTTGTGATTTTCTGACTGTGTAGTTTTATCTTACAACACAGGTAGATATCCATATGTCCTTCTAATTTGAAGATTCATGAGGCACATGCCAGTATCGTAAGTTGTGTATATTTAAATATGCTCATTTGTAAATGATAAAGTATACAGTTTAGAAAGCGTACTCAAAAAAAATTTGCCCTTTGAGTTGTTTGGGAGATACTGGTAGAGTCTCTTCTGTTCTTGGTTGCCCTTTATGGGTGTCGGGTAAGTAGAAACGAGAGCAGAGGGTGGGAACGGACTTCAAAACTGAACTTTCTGTGCCCAGCTGGGAGAACGAGCCAGGCAGGTGGGTCCTTTGAGCAGCTCTGGTTGGACCAGGGTTATTTCTGAATTTCTGAAGGCAAAATTTCAGCCACTGATCCGTAGGAACCAGCTGTGGTGTCCCCGTTTGTGGAGGGCAGAAGGCGTTGCTGTTACTGTAGCTCAGGGAAGGGCTCAACGTGCAGGTCCTGAGGGAATGTTCAGAGCTGGTGTTAGAGAGCAGGTATTTGCCTTTCAATAAGTTGAAGCGGAAAGTAAATTCAAATTGTGCACGTATGCTGTATTGATGCTTATGTTGTAAACAACTATATAAAAACAAGTCTATATAATATGTATATTTATGTTTATAGTAACTAATAGGAAGTACTGTGTTTATCATGACCTAGGGAACAATCCTCCCATTGTACGTTGGGATGATTTAGTCCCGCAGTGTAAAAAAAACGACCAACTTTTAGGTGCAACTACTTTAATTTCACGTAATAAATATTCTGTTTGCATCATAAAGTGAGAGTATTTAGTAAAAGTCAAAGGACAGAGAAATATAATTTCCTTGGTGATCTTCCTGCCATCCTTTTACAGATGGTGTAAAATCAGGTGTGTGAAAAAAAAAGAAAAAGAAAGAGTAGTTGAGCTGACATGAAAGGTATTTCAGATTTATGTTTTGCAGATGATATTGGTATGATTAATGTATTCATTGCTTTTTTGTGTTGCTTCTCGCAGATAATGTTCATAATGCTGGAAAATTCCATGGCTTTAAAATCTATGCCAGGTTTACAGAGTCTGTGTATGTCAACAGATGTTAAGAATATAAACACAACTTTTATTATAAAGTTGTGCAAATGTGTAGACATGAGCTTGGTTTATGTATATTGTTTTCAGCATGAGAATGAAACAAAACTTCTGTGAAACAAGAGTTATTTAGATTCCTGAAGCTTTCAGGCTGAGATGAGCTGGGTTAAAAGCAATCCGCGATGGGCTGCCTTTGTCAGGCTGACAAGCTCATGACACTTCTGGCTTAGGGAATTAGTTTGTAACCCAGGACTTGAAAGCACTGGTGCTGCTTGTTAGTCTGAAGATACATTTTCAAATGCAAATGGGCTTTGGAGGGACAAGTCTCTGAAAGGAGCTGGAAACCAGCCTGGGGTCCCAGCTGGAAACTCTTTGTTGTGTTGCTGTGGGTGCCCACCGCACGCCGGTCCTGGTGCTGGGGGGTGCCTGCTGCTCCGTGTCCCCATTGCCTTTAGCGGGAGACAGGCTCCAGGTGGGTGGGCGTCCTTGAATCTTGTATAAAATATGAAATGCACCGATGGCGGGGAAAAAAGGCAAAAGCAACTCGGTTGTAGAGGAGAGCACCTTTACTAGAAGAGCTGCGCTGGTGCATCCATTCCTCCTTACACCTTGCAGTCGCCACGTGTCGTTGCCACTGTTGAGCAGCAGGTCGGCAGGGAGGAGTTAAAATTGGAATCTCTTACCTCCAGGACTTTCTCTCCGTGCGCTTGCTCAGGAGCCGCCTGGCTGAGTCGCTTTTCCTGAGGAGCTTGTGCTCTGCAGAAACCTCTGGCTGCGAGCGAGGGCTTGGAGAGCGGGTGGGCTCGTGCCACTTCACGGCGAGTCTCGAGCCGCTGCCGCACGTCTGGAGGCCAGCGAGCCTCTGGAAACCTCACGGCCTCCTCAGGGAGCTTGTTCAGGGCCTCCTTCCCTGTCTGCAGGGATGAGAAAAGCAGCGTGCGAGGCTTTCAGACCACCGCATGTTCTTGTCCGTTGTGCTACTGAAACAAAAATGTTTCTCTTCCAGCTGTGGAGCAAACTCTCAGCTTCCAGTCTGCCCAAGCGAAATTTGGAATTGGGATAGAAAGTTAATTTACGCCTCCAGACCATGGAGGTACCTTCTCCCAATTATCATTCTGCAAACTCAGAAAAGAAGCTGCAGAAACCACGTTAGAAGTTGGTCATCGAGGGAGGGAAGGCTTATTGAGGACCTCAACGTCCTGGCCTCTATCTGAGGAATTTCCTGGGATTTTCTCAGCGTTTCAGATCACTACGCCTCGGGAGGGATGATCCTGCAAAGGGGACAGACCTGGCTTAAAAATCAGAATTTCTCTTGGCTTAGCCTTGAGCCTGGGCTCTGGGTGTGGGGCGCAGAGCGTTGTGTTTGGGTCCCTTACCCAGCTGCTCCCTTTCACCGAATCTGCAGGAACATCTGAACCCTGAGACTTCCATGTCTCATGTCAAAGTCGGTTGGATTTGACCAGAGGGTTTAAGGGGCAACTGCCTGTGTGATTGCATTTCCTTGGGTAATCACGCCAAGGCAGAAAATGCAGTTAGGAAATTACAAAGGTGGGTATGTTTGCTGATGGTCGAGTTCAGCATTTACAGCTGCTTTCTTTTATAGGGTAAGTTTTTAATTAAGGTTGCTTTTCTTTAAAAAAAAAAAAAATCATGTAGGAAGTCTCCATAAGACCTCTAACGTCATTTTATAAAATGACAGGAAATCAAATGCTCTTTAAAAGCTATTTTAAATACATTTTGTGTTTTGGGGCTGCAGGACATAGGGCGAAAGATGAGCCTGAGTGGAGGGGACAGTAAGGAAACGCTTTGGAGGATGGTGTGCAGGGAGAGTAGAAGCACATGTGTTTTACTGCAGTTGTGGAGTCTCGGTTTTTGCTGATTTAAAGATGTGCAAAAAATCTAGAACTATTAAATAAATTGTTATTCTCACTTTCCATTTCCTTTCCAAATTTGCTAGCTCTCTTGCTTGAAATCCAGGAAAAAAAAAGTCAGGCAGAGCGTATTATGATAGATGCCTTTTTCTTCCACTCATTGAAATGCCAATTATTTTCCCTTTAAATTTCTCTTAAAATTTCCCTTAAGTTGATCATCCTCATTGTGTTACCGCAATTACACACCCGAACAAATTTGATAGGATACGCAACGCGTCCTCTTCCTTTATGTTGACGGTGGCACTTGGGGCCAGTGTCTGTAACGTGATCTGTGTCGATACTTCTTTTTGCCGCTCCCGGTGCGTTGCTTTGTCTTCGGCGTTGATCAAAGATTGGAAAATTTGGTTTTTGTATGTGTAGGCAGCGTATTTCATTGCCACTTTATGTACTTAATCTTGTGCCCGTTTTATGTATTGAAGCATAATATCCTTTAACCTACAATCTGCAGAGCTAAAATGAATTTTATGTTAAATATTCGGTTGTGGACCACATCTCCAGCTTTTTATATGCCACAGCGGTCTTGTGTTTTGTGGTTTTTTTTTTTACTTCTCCATTGTCTGATAGTGAGGTCATGTTCAGTCCTCTGAGAAATTTTATTCCCAGCCAGATGCGGGCCATATATTAAAAGTAGCACCTGTGGCTAATATCACAGCAGCTTACCATAAATTTACATGGTAACTAGGATTATATCTGTCAAGACTGTTAAAAAATGTCTAGGTTTAATTTGATTTCCAGTATTGAAGGAGCTCTCCGAAGTTTCGCTTCATAACTGTATTTTAAAAGTTAAAATCACTCCATTGTTAAGTTTTACGGCACTCCCAGTGCCCATTAAGTTGATTTGTTAAATGGGGGTCAGAATAAAGCGAGTTGGCTACGGGAGGATCGGAAACCAACCCATTTGTGGCAGATTTAGTCCTCGCGTGTGAATCTTCTCCGAGCCCAGGGACTGATTGGATTCAGGTGCAGCTTATGTCAGTTGGGTTTAACCTCAAAGCCAGAGCAGCCTCAGCCCCCGACTGTCACTTGTGCTAATCGCAAGACAAACCTGTTTTCATTCATTTGGGGCGAGGGGATGGAATTGCTATTTTTAATGTAGCGACGGTCTGCTTGCTCCCTCTGCTCAGGTTTTGCGTTGGATTGCCTGTCGAATGAAAATAAATTATATTTATTCCTTTTTATACGCCTAGGTAGGTGCTGGTTTTCATATAGTCTCTCCTAAACTGCTTCGTTTTCCATTATCCTTTGAGTCCTCTCCCATATGCCGGGATTTCTGCACCTGCAAAGTTATGAAAGTATTTCTTTTGGTAGTTGCGTTGTGCGCTGGCTTCCCCGCGTTTATGAATACAATAACCGATTTGCAATAAATCAGAATTATTTATGGGTGGATTTGCGGAGCTGAGAAAATCTTTGTGTCTGAAAATAATGAATTTCTGGCATATCTGCCTGTTGACATTTTCCTTTATTAGAAGAAGCTGATAGTGAAGTTTTCGGGACCGGCGGAGGTGAACCTGTGGGCTGAGACGCAGTGAATGAACCGTCTCAAGTGTCTCAGAGCGAAGCGCCGTAAAACTAGATGATTCCTCCATGATCACGCCTTCCTCGAGTTTGTTCTTGTGATGGAATGAGTAAATAACACTCTCTCCTTGGAGTCGGTGAGGTGGAGGGTCAGGGTGCAGCTGTGGATCCTGGGCAGGGCCTGGAGCTCCGCGTCTGCGGGAGATGGAAGGAGAAGCTCTGGGAGAGGGCTGCTGTGAAAGCTTGCGAGTCTTCTTCCCTTACAAGAGGAGGTGATGCTGGTGCCCCGGTCACCTGTGCCCAGTGATGCTGCCAGTTCACTGGCAGCTGGTGGTGGGAAGTTCTGCGGAGCTGGGAAGTCCGTAGCGGTGGAGATAAGCAACTGGGTGACATCTGGGCAGGAGCTAAATCCTTGGTGCTGGGAATTGGGAAATGGAGGGTTTATTTCCTTCTCGTGGCCAGCATGGCTGCCGGGACACCAAACCATGTATGAAGGCTGACAGCGCTCCAGAATATTTTCAGACCCAGTGTTTTGCACTTGGCAACTTTTTTTCTGTCTTAAATAGAGTTGCCTTGGCGCATCAGCAGCCTCTTCCGTCTTTAAAAGTCCTTCACAATTAGCCTGCCCTTGTGTGTCTGGGACCTTCTGTCCTTCAGTCCTGTCGTTACAACTTCCCAGTTGTAATGCACGTGAGAAATTCCTCCCTGGTTGAAGCCAGGCTGGAGACGAGCTGGGATTGCCCCTCCTCGTGCTGCGGGGCGTCTCCTCTGCTCTTGGCCGGGGTCTCCTCGTGCAGATCCCACCACCCTCGTGGCCCGTCCGTTTGTGGCACGTTACAGTTCCGCTGTCACCGTTACAGTGTCACTGTGGCAGCACCACTGGTGTTGAGCAGGCCATCAGGGTTATTTAAAATGCCGGGACAGTTGATGATATTTAAATAAAATTAATCATCTTTGAGTTGACGAGTGGGAGTGGATGTGTGTCCTTCATCTCCTTCATCACCTGAGATGTCTCCTCCCAGATGTTGTGGAAGTTGCATGGGTTTAATTTTCCTTGTGACTTAACTGTAATTAGCGATGCTCATCTTCTTGATGAGCTAAGCTGTATTTCTCCGTAGAATACACCAATATTTTATTGTTTATAACTTTTTTTGGGGTGGTGTTTCTAATTGCTGTTTTTTCCTCACCGAGCAGACCCGTTGTGTCTCCGTTTAAGCAGGCCACTGCTTAAATCTGCCCAGCTGACCTTTGGGCTGCTCTCCAGTTGGCTCTGATATGAATGCTTCCCTTAAAAGATGGATTTATTATCACTTAAGTAAAAATTATTACAGCATTTGCCTTATGCTTGTTGCGGTCATTGATCTGAAAGCGCAAAAGGAATAATTTGTCAAAATGCCGTTTGGATTTCACAAGATTTGGAGCAGAAGAGATGCTTCTCTTCTTTTTTTTGTTTTTCAGCCACACAAATGGATTGTTCACTCGGTTCAAATTAAACAGAACAAACCCTGTATCAGCAACGTGAACAGGGCTGCCCTACCTCTGTGCTGAAAGACAGCAAATGTGAGCAGGTCAGCTTGATTTTAGGGCTCCTTCCTTTGGAAAATGAACGGAAAATGAATTCTGTTGGACACCCTCATTTGGGAGAACACAAGCAAGACTGACGTAGCCTTTCCTGCAGAACGTGGACACTCAAAATATTTTTTTACCTTTCCAGTTGAGGAAACCTGGCGCCTTTCAACTCTTTTTGCATTAAAACTTATTTTGGGGGGAGCGCCAGAACGGTGCTGACTAAACACAAACAGCACATCTCTCTTGGTTGTTTCACCCCTTGCTTTTGGAACAACGCCCGAGTACGTTTCCGAACCGTCAGTTGCCTCGTACCCCAGCAGCTCTCACTGCCTCGCGAAGGAGAGACGCGCTTTGGGACGTCGTCCTCCGCAGTTGTAATTAAAAATGGACTCGGGCCGGTGGAGTGAACTAAAACAAAACTACAAACTCCCCCATTTAAAAATGAACCATTACTCACCGAAAGCACATCAAACCCGCTTAGCGGACATCCGTTAATCCCGCGGTGAGCCGTTTCAGGCTTTAATGCACACTGTTTTACACGTTCGGGGTTTTGAAGTCGCGGGGCAGCGCTGACCTTTCGCATCTGCTCCTCTCGCAGTAGGAATCTCCGCTCGCCGCTCCCCGTCAGGGCGGATTAACGTTGACGAAGTGCAGCGCTTCTGCTGGCTGCAATTTCGGGTTCTGATCGGAATTATTTCTTTCACAAACAATCACGTTTGGCTAAAATGTTACATCTGCTCTGGAAAGCCACTGGCAGCGCCGCGGTTTATCGGGGTAAGGCGAGTGTAGTTTGATTTTTTGGGTTTGTTTTTTTTTTTAATTCCCTTTTTATAAAGCTGCAAACCCGCTTTGCTTGGGTTTTTATGGGGGAGAGGTTCCCTGTGCCCTTTTCTTCCTTGAATTTTGTTGGGCTGAGGTGAAAAGTTGCTTTGGACAAACGTAAAGCTGGCTGTGATAGCTTGGAGAGGTTTGGTGGGGATCCCTGTGCTGAGTCAGCACCTTGCCCTCGGGTTTAGTTATTGCTGAGGGGGCTTTGGAGGAAAACATTCTTTTTTATTCCTAGGGTCAGAAGGAAAAGTCCTGATTTCATGATCTGAGGTGATTTTCCTCATGTTGACATGAGGCAGTTAAATATATTTCTGTGTGTGACTGAGGTTGGGAGAATCTTTACCCTGTGGTACGGTGGGTGGATGCTTGTAGCAAGCAAAAAATACCATTAAATACCAAAAATAACATTAGCTGTACAAGCCTAGGACGTTGTGTTTATGCGTGTTGTAATGCCCCATCTAATATAAAACCAGAGGTTTACAAAGAGTTTCTCTTTGTGGTGTCCTCAGGTGAATTTCTAGAAGGTTGGTGTTCGCTGGAGGACTCGGAATTAGCGGTTGTCTCCCTTTGTGAGCCCATCTCTCCGTTTCAAGACGTACCGAGGTACAAGCAGTGTGAGTTGCCCAGAGGAACCCTCATGTCTTGGGAAAAGATGAAGCACAGCTCTAGGTGACCTACAGATCACGCGGGGAACAGTGGGCAGGGCAAACCAGGCAAGGTCCCCCGCTGCTCCGAGCTTGAAGGATGCCCCAAACAGAAACGTGGTGTCTGGGCAGACGCTTGCTCTCTCCTACTCTCTTTTTTTTTTTTTTCTCCTCACCGGAGGATCTATCACTTCTAGATGTGAAATGTCTCTCTAGAAAATAATATGGAGTGCAATATAAAATTAAAAACCTGCTAGTGCTGGCCCAAGTAAGTCTCCTGAGTTCACTGCGCCCACATATCACCTGCTCTCTTGTACTGTGAGAGAATGTCCAAATGAAGACCCATCCTGACAGTACAGTAGGACGCTTTCAGCAGCTCAATTGAATTAAATGATTCCCTGACTGGATGTGCAGCAAATGTTCCTGAATTTGCTTTATTTCACAGCTTTATGTCTTTTTAGATTCTGGCTTCACCAAGAGGCTGATCAGAAGACCTCTCCCCGTTCCTCACACCTCCGTTGGGATTTCTCTGTCGCGTGTTTGAACTTTTGAACTTGTCTTTAAAAAAACCAACCCAAAACACGAATGCTGACAGTGCAGTGGGTAGGAGGATAGTGGCAGATGAGATGGGCGTGAGACCAGCCGCTTCTTCTCTTGATCCGTCTTAACGCAATGCCTTTCTTATCACTCTTTGATGTTTTCTTAGCGTCATAAATGGCAGCGATTTAGAGGATTTTCAGAGGCAGCATATGATTGCCCTTGGATACTCAGCAGAGAAGATCTTGGATGTTAAACGGGTAGTTTGCATAATCTTGGCCCAAAGACCAAGGAGAATTTTGTCTGAGTGCTCCCGATGCTATCAGCAGCCTGTATGGCAGGCAAACCTCGCTTTCATGTCTACAGAGTGAAATCATTCCTTCGCACACGAGCGAAGAAGAAATCTGGGGGGAAATAGTCAGATTTTGTTCTGCTGTAGCCAGATCTGTTCCATCCAAAACGTGGTGCGACAGGACAATGAACTCTGTTCTTCTGTGCCCTATACCTGAGCTCTAGAAAAGCCGGAGGGGCTGAAGTACCTTTCTGGAGCGGAGCGCTTGCTTAAATTAATTCGTCTTTGCTCTGTTTCTCGACAGCTCCGCATCGCGGGCTGGCCCTGTGTGGCCGAGGACAGTTCGTTGCCCAAGCGGCAGCGTCCTCGTCAGCGAGCGGAGAGCCTTGGCAAAGGGTTCAAGTGGCTCAGTTGCAAAGCTTGGAACTGGGGACTGCCTGCACCTTGTTACCGGTTTATTTTTATAGTGCTTCGTGTCATGGTTTTATTACGGTACAGCCAGGAGTTTGATTTGCTGGGCCAAACATTTGCTTTAACAAGCGAAATTATCATTGTTCTTTCGCTTGCGTGGCCAAGAGAGTTTATTATTTTAAGTGACTGATTGCTTTAGCAGGTGCTCAGTTAATGGGGGCTTCACTGTACGAGTTAATGTTTTTAGGTAGGGTGCAAAAAGCTCATTTTAAAATGTCATGTTTCTTGAGGTAGCAATTTTATTTGGTGTAAACCTCCTAAGTGCAACCTTCATGCTCTGTTTTTTAGCGCAAAGCACACAAAAATGGCTTGGATGGTGGAGAGCCACGTTTAGCTGATTTTGTGGCTGGAGGATTTCTTCCACATTTTAGTTCAGTCCTGAAAGCTGAGATTATTTTCCTTCTTCTTTTCAAAAATCGAATGTAGAGACCTACATTTTTAATAAATAAAATAATGCCCGTGGGGCTGTGTTTACCTAGAGTGCTAAGGAGCTGGAACTGAGGGAAAAAATGGAAAAAGCTTCTTTTTTTGCACATTATTTGAGTATTTTTCTGTGGAGCATTATTTGAGTATTTCTGTATGAAATGATATATCACAAATACCGTGCAGCCTTGCTCCAGGTTTGGTTGGGATTTAGGATGTGTGCTTGTTTTACAGTAGTATTTATGGGCAGCCATAATTATTTTTATCTACCTGTGAGCAAATGAATGGGTTTTGTAATATGGTTGTGTTGACCCAGCTTGAGACTTTTATCACTCCCAGAAAGGAGTTTTTGTGCTGCCTTAAGACATCTCTGTTGCTTCTCACTTCTACCCCATCAAGTCTGTAAATCTTTTTGGTGGAAATCGATTTTGGTGTGAAGTCTTTCAGTGATTCACCGCGAATATTATCTGCTTTCTGTTCAGGACGTCCAGGTGCAATTGCTTACTCTAATAAAAATGAGAATAGGAAAAATGATCCCCAGCACCGAGGCTGCCAGAAAAGTCAAGGTGGAAGAAGGTAATAGGTGTAACATTTTGCATCATATTATCACCAGTAATAGAAAAATCGGTCTGAATTTGGCAGTCACAAAAATCCTGATATACGCAGGCTTAGAAAAGGTGAAGTTGTGTGTTGTGCAGATTCTGCGCGAGGGCGTTCCCTTGGGGGAGCTCACTCCCCCACTTCGGGAGCGTGTGGGGAAGAGGAGAGTGAAGCAAGGAGAAGGCTCTAAGAGCAGCTTTGTGCCCTCTGCCTTCCTCTTGGTCCCTTTTCTTGCCCTGATTCGTGCCCATTGGCCTTAGCAGAGAGTATGCATTTGTTTTTCAGACCAGTTGCATCTCAGATGGGGCAGATTACGCTTGCACCTGCTTTCTGTCGGTGTTATCTTACAGCTCAGGTGGCCGCTGGGCTTCGGAAGATGAAACCTTTGACTCTGACTTCTTCTGGGGCGCCGCGTCTTGAGCAGCATCAGGACCGTGTCGCATCTCGGTGGTGCTGAGCGAGCGTCAGCTTCCCTCTGCCTCGAGCTTGGGTTTTTCCCGGGACAGCATTCCTGAAATCGCCATCTGTCATCTCCTGCAGCTCTTGACATTGTACCGGTACCCGGGTGAGAAGCGTCCCCGTTGAGGAAAGGCTACGCCTCCGAGCTCCGCTTCTCTTTGCCTCCATTTATTCTTCGTGTTCTTCAAATTGGGAAATCGTGTGACAATAAACAGAAATACCCTCAATGAAGAGAGAAGGGGAAACTGTTGTTTATCTGGTCAGGTGGTTTAGATTAGCGGTGATGCTGGTCTGTATTATGTTACTTTAAATCATAGTGTCCCAACAGGACATAAATTATGAAGATTGTTACAGTATGTTTCATCCAATGTAAGATCAACAAATTGGAATAATTTTTTTAATAGGAAAATCAGTGCTTTGGCAAGGTTATTGTTGAAGAATTTAATTTAACTTGAGCTTTGCTTGCATTATTTCTTAATATATAAAAACTATTTGCATAATGTATGAAGTATAAACATTTTTAGAATCAAAGGCAAGAATGCCTTCTCCAAGATTACACAGAGTGGCAAACTACTTAGAATAGATCAGTGTTTGTGCTTTTGCTGTCAAAAATGTTTGATATAGAGCTGGCGAGCTAGTTTCTTCGCCGGCATAATTGTAAACAAGTGTTGGGAGGCAGAAAGAGCCTTCTTTGTGAAACGTGGTGGAGAAGGTTTTCACACACGCCGCTGCGGATCTGACGCGGGGAGCAGTGTTTACAGCCGTGATAGGAGGATAAATCGGGGACGTTGTGGAGAGTGCAGAGCAGCTTTTTACTTCTGTGTAAATGATGCGTGCAGATAAGTGTGGAGGAGGTGAGCAGCCAGCTCCGGGTTTTAAAAGAATATCATGAACCTGGGAAAGCAAAGTCGGTGAAGTTGGAAAGTGAGACGGCTTTTCGTGGCTTGTGCTCTCACCGTGGGGACAGAGACGTGAATAACCTGAGTTCAGCACTGGTTTGGGGCACGGTTTGGTTGCGTTCTTAAGGACTGTCCCTCCATTCGTGGACTGCTGTTAGAAAGGGTGAGAAGGGCGGTGGGGAGGCGTTCCCCTGGTTTATGTTGTGGATCAATCCAGATAGGACCAAAAAAAGAAAAAAAAAAGAGGAAAATAGCCAAAACGCTGCAGGGTTCTGGTGTCCCTGAGGATGGACAGCATTCGGGCGGCTGATGATGCCAACAGGGAAGAATCCCCAGATGGTTTTGAGAAACTCCATGTAGTTTTGAGAATGAATACTTGTCCTCCTGTACTGCTCTCCCCTTCCTGCACACCAGTTGTTTTCCTCCTTTTTTTTTGCGTTTTAGCCATGGTGCCACTTTCAGATGAAGAGCATGGCCTCATGATATGATTTTTGCGTATTTATAAGGTGTAAGTCTTTCCTGATGGAGTAAATAGAATTAAATGAACCCTGCATTTTTTTGTGAGGGCACGACGGAAAATGTCCTGAGATGAAGTTAAGCCCTCGTGACTAGCTAAACATGACTTAAAATAACTTGGCATTAAAGAGCTTTTGCTGTTACCCACTGGCCCGTAGCTCACTGCTAGGTGGTAATATCAGCTGCATTTGCAAAAGCTTCTGATTTGAAACCTTAATGATTGTAGTTTATTGCTGTTCTAAGTGTCAAACTGATGAGGAGAACCCATGCTTTTTACTGGCTACTTTTTATTTGGGTGGGTGGAAAGCAAACATGTGAGACGTTGTCACCTCTTGCCTCGTACGGCAACGTCACGGCGACTCATTTAATTTATTCATTTCCCCCTGATAACTGGTACAGATGCAGCCCGAGTGGGTGGGGAAGGGAAGACAGGGAGCCCTTGCACCGCAGAAGGTCAAGGTTAAGGCTACCTCCGGCGTTAGGATGACAGATGGGAGGCAGAAAAACCTTCATGTACTTGTGATTAGCAGATAGGTTCCTTGGCAGAGTGCTTGAAGGATTTAAGAAGCCCAGGTACGCGTTTCGTAGCGCACGCAATCAAAAACAAATAACTAAAAAGCGTGCGTGGTTCTGTCGTTTAGCCTTTTGGATCTTTTTCTTTTTTTCATAACATTTCCACTGTGGAGTGAAGCACCATCAGCCGCTGGGTTCTGGAGACGCGCCGGGGTCATCCGTCACGGGGGGCTCGCGGGCGGGTGATGGGTTATCGCGACATATCGACCTGTGTAACTCGTCGAGATAATGTTGGCAAGCGTCGTACAAAAGCAGCGTGTTTAAAGAAGTATTAAGACGAATTGATCCCTTGCTTAAGAAGGGTGAAAGGAAGAATAATAGCAGATTAGCGCCGGGATCCTGCGCTTCCTTGGGGGCCGTGGGGTGCCGGGAGGGAGGGCTGGAATTTTGTCTCACCTCCTGTGACAGGGTCTGTTGTCACTTTCGAAAGTGGTTTGGCCTGTCCTGAAGCATTAGGGGAGAGATTATTTTTGTTTAAGTTTGGTTTGTTTTTTTCTTTTACTTTATTGTGTTACCTTTTTCTTCTCAGAATAGCCCTGATTTTTGTCTCATGGTGACATCCTATGGCCTCTAGTATTTAAAAAGCGTTCCAGAAGTGGCGTTACGACTGAAACTCCGTTTTCAGTTCTTTCTTTCGATGTCTTAACAGACACGAAGGGGAGAGAAGTACGGGCACACCCAAGGCATCTCCTTGTCTGAGCAGGATTGCTTCACTCGTCGGATCTTCCATTGCTCCCCGTGGTTCGTTGCAGGGACTCGGCAGTCTGCCATCACTTGGGTGACACGCTGTACTGAGTTAAGAGGAACCTGTATGTCTGGATGTTATTTTAGCCCAAATGTCCTCAAAAGATTAGGTTGGAAATGTCTACCTAATATGCCTTCTACTGAAATAGTCAGATACTTGATAATATTTACTACGTCAAAGCTGCTTGGAATACTTATTTATGGCTTCTAGAGAACGCACAAGTCCTTTCTCTCTCCTCTCTTTCGAATTTGGAAGGAAAAAAAATCTGAAAAAGTTCTCGTCAGCGGCCGAGGGGCTGCAGATCTCTGGTATTCATGTGGTGAAAGTCAAGACTGTGTCGGGTCTTACTGTCGTGAGTAAAATACTTGTCCTACTTTCATCAAGAAATGTGTGATGGTCTGATAAACTCTGCCCACCAGTGCAGTCTTGGCAATGATCTTGCACTGCAGCCTGCATAATAATTTTCATTATTTTTAATTAAAGTTGAAGAATTGCAGACTCCTGCTCAAATTAAGGTTGGTTGTGTTGCCGGAATGTGGTAATTACTTTAATTGATCACAAGATAGTTTCCTTGATCACCAATTAGACCAAATTACCGATCAAGTTTCAAGACGTGAAGAAATGTCTAAACTGATTTTATGTAATAGTGTTTTCATATCTAATCAAACCTAAATATCTTTTCCTTCCAGAGCCAATTGTATTTTCCCAAAGAAAGGTTACGGCTCTACAAATATGAAGGTGATTCCTAAACAATAGTGTTCCAATTAATTTAATTAGCAGAGGAAGTATTTAGGACCTTAATGGAGATTGCGTCGGTGAAATTGCTCAGCAGAGCCATAGCTCGTTTTCTTAACGGGAGATTCTTTTTGCATGTAATTAAAATAAACTCAAATGCAAGAACTGAGTTGCTTTGGGTTGTGTGCAACGAGGGAGAGCGTCTCTGAGCAGAGCAGGGCCTGGATGAAGGTGAGTGTGCCTCTGGGGGGTGCCTGATCTGTCCTTCCCCACAACACCAGATCGCCCGGGTTGGGACAGTCATGGTCAGCGGGAGCCAGGAGCAGCAGGACCTGTCCTGGGGAGGGTCCTCTGTGCCGGGATTAACTCCTCGTCGTGACTCGGACAGCCCCAAGCTGAGCATTGGTTGGGAAGACGCGTGGTTTTAAGGCTGATGTCCATCTCATCTAGCTGGAGACTTGCAGGGAAGGAGGCAGCGAGTCAGCGTGGTGGTTCCGCCGACCGGGAGGATTCGTCGTTGCGAAGCGTGCAGGAAGCTCTGCAGAGCGGGTGAATTTAGTCAACTCGTTGGCTTGTGTCGCTTGCCCTGACGGCCCTCCCGTGGAGCCATAGGGGTTGTCCCACAGGCAGTGAGTTGTGTTTGTGTAGTGCTGCAGCCCACACGTGTGCACGGCTGCGCGAGTTCCTGGGATGCCGGTCGAGTGTACATGAACCTCGTAAGCGTTTTCATAAATTTAATATATTTGTTTTCTCTTGCTGTTTGTACAAAGACAGTCTAGTTGCCCGATGCGTTGCTGTTTGAAGCTTTCGGGGACGTTTCTGTGCCTGGGTTGCGGTTGTTGGAAATCGCATTCCTGATAAGCCCATGGACACTCTAAAAATGTTGAAATCAAATATCATTCAGCACTATTAATGCAGAATTATTTTCCACATCATTGTTAACATCTGATGCACAACTTGCAGCTCTCTGCTTCAAAGCGTGCTGCTGAAACATTTGCAAATTTTTATACGTAATTGTTCGCTCGGAGTAAATCGAGCGAGAGCTTCAAGGGAAGTTAAGATTTTCCCGAATTTTGGAATGCTCTTGGGTCAAAGAAAAAAGCTTTTTAATTGCTGACAGTTTGGTGATTTCCAAATGACAAACCTCATTGGAATGATTTTCTCTGATTATAACGTTTGCGTTCATTTGACTGGCAAAGCGACTAACAAAGTCATACTTCATCCAGGCACCAATTCTTTTTTTTCGACTTAAAGGTTTTTGTAATTTGGGAGAGGAAAAAAGACTTGAAACTATTATCGACCATTATATGTTATTCATTGACCACATGTTTGTTTGAAATAGCCATCGCGTGGTGGAATGCGGCCTATATGCATTCTCTTCTATAAATTGGCACTAAAAACTACCTAAATCAGGTAGGGTTTTGTTGGGCTTGTATTATAATATGAACCAGACTATAGCGTGGATGTTACTTCAGCTTTGCATGTTAATTCAGGTCCTGAACCCCGATGGATGGGGCTCAGTCAGAACAAGCCCCCCTGACTTAGAGGCGTCCTGCTCACGTAATTGCGTTCTTGATTTATGTGGACGTTCTGATTTTTTTCATATAACGCAGTGATTTGCTCCTAAGGGCCTGCTATTATTTTCTCCTCGAGCCAGCGATAAAACCTGCGTCCTGGGGGGAGCGTGCAGTGCAGGGTGTGGGGGCAGAGGAGTGGATATTTTAACTCATTTTAAGGGAGAATGTTTTCTCACAGAGCAGAGGGGCAAACCCACCTGCCACCCTTCTTCCCCCCCAGTGAAATAAAGAGCGAAATAGCTCCACGAAAGGCTGTTTCCAGCATCGGTAATGCCGTAGCGTGATGTGTAGTTGGAAACTGCATGATTGTAAGATGCAGCAAGGGGTGAGGGAGTTGGGGCAGTCATTTCAAATCCCTGTTTGGATGCCAAAGGTAAAATCATTGTTCTCGTGCAGTGGAATCCTGGAATAAGTAACTCCGAGCAGTGATTTACCAGGGCTGGAAGGGGACGATTTTCAGGAGCCTCAGGAAACGTCTCGGTGGCGTGAGAATGCAAAAGGCTCCATCAACGCACATAAAGGTGCAGCAAACCTGGAGTTCTTGAGGGTTTTGGGGTGAACCTTTCAGATCCTGACAGGTAGAAGAGTATTTCCCCCTTTGCTCTTTCTCTCCTTAGGCTTTTGGATTTATGACGCGCGTTGCTCTGCAAGCAGAGAAGATGAATCACCACCCGGAGTGGTTTAATGTCTACAGCAAGGTAACGTGTCCACCAGCCCTACTTACAGGCATGGCAGGTTAAGGAGACCAAGCCACTGGCCCATTCCCTCTGCCTTTTTTTGTAGCTTCTGTACAGAGAAGGGAATGGGAGGAGGTTGTATCTTTGTAAAAAGGTTTGAGATTTTAAAGAGATGCTGAGCTACTTGAGGAATCAAAATTTGCGATGATTCCTGGCTGTGTGTGTCGCTTCACCTCTCTGGCTGAGATCTAAGAAGCCTTTAAGCTCGTATTTAGCCAACCTGAATAAATTCCTGTTTTGAAACGAGTCACCAACTCCCATTCCTTTCTGTGCAACAAGTCAGGGGTGCAGCCTGTCGATGTGTAGGTACCTAAAAGGGAGCCTGGCAGTCTCAATTAAGTCTGATTTATTTTTTTTAAAGAATTGTAGGCACCTATGTCTCAGCATAGCAGCTTATAAAATCGGTTTATAATATTACCTAACTGATGGCGGTCTCGTATGTAAAAAGGTATATTGCAACCCCTGAGTGAAAGGTGCTGTGTGAAGGGGGAAATTATTACTCTCCCTTTATTTTTGTTTTCTAATATGCTGCATTGTCTCGAGTTGTTTATTTTAGCATTTGGCGAATACATGGCTGTCCTGCTAAAAATATGCTCAAAGGACACGTGGACAAGCAGCCTGTGGCTGGGAACCACCCCCTAGAGCAGGACATCCCCATCTCTCCCCCTGGACAGAGGCATCCCGGCACAGGCTGCTCCTCATCGGTTCTTTAGGTCACCCTGTTTAAGGGGACAAACTCCTAATCATCTACTTTTCATTATTTTCTTGACTTTCCAGAATATTCAGAATTTGTCGTTTTTTTTCCCCCTCCCTTCTTCTCCCAAAATCTCAGCCGAAGGCAAGACAAAGTAACGCCCAACTCATCATCTGGTTTAGTCTAAACAAACGCGTGCAGGCAGCTGCGTCATAGCAAAACGCAGCAGTCCGTTTGTTTTTCTTTTTGAAATTAATCTGCAACAAGCTGAACAATTTCGAGTTTTTTCACCTTCAGGGTGCTGATTTTTAACAAAACGCGGAGCCCCTGACTTGGCTGGTGGCAGCTTGCTCACCGGCCCAGGTTCTTCAGGAAACCGATACGTGGAATTTAAATGGAAAGAAGGAGTTATTTAATGGTTCGCCTCTTCTTGGATGAAACCCAAGAATGCAAAGCCTGGTTTATTCTGCGAAGGGCCTCGCTTTGCTTCAGCTGGAGGCTCTGTTAAGCCTCCTCACCTACACATCTCCTGGTTTACATGAGCAGTGAGTGTCCAGCGGGGAGCATCGTGTAAAACCAGCTCACTACAGAGACACGCAGCGTTCCCCATGAATAGCAGAACTAAAATGCCTTCGTAACCCCTTTCTTTTCCTTTTCGACAGGTTCAGATAACCCTGATTTCCCACGACTGTGGTGGACTGACCAAGAGAGATGTGAAACTGGCTCAGTTTATTGACAAAGCTGCTGCCTCGGTGTAACCAAGATGTAAAATGCTTTAATAAATTGTCCAACAAGATTTTGTATTCAAATTACATCCCTCATTCCTTGTAACCTTGATTTCACAAAACCCACGAGATGAGATATTTTGTAAGAAGAGTGGCTTAGCTTTTTTGGCCTTTAAGACCTGAGTCTTGAGGCCTCTCTGGGTGCCTGGCTTGGTTCCTCTGCCTCGGCCGGTGACCGCTGGCCCATGAGAGGGGGGCTAGTGAAAGCGGTGCAAGCTGCTGCTGAGGTTTCCTTGGAACTGCAGCTCAACCAGCAGCTACAGCTTCATGTTTTGGTGTTTTTCTGTGCTTCTGCCGACGGCTGTTGGAACCCATCCGCCCTTTTGGCACCCACAGCCCAGCAGCTGTACCCGCTGCCGGCCTGAGAACCGTCCTTCGTCTGAGATGTGAGACTGGATGCTGCAGCTGCTGAAAACTTCACCTCTGGGTCCAGCGAGTTCGAAGAAATCCCGGTGAGCTCCTGGCACTCGCATCGTTAAACGAAGCGTCCACTTCAGTGCTTGGCTGGGCTGGGTGAGAGCTCAGCACCTCGCAGGATTGAGCCGCTGTTTGGGGTG
>NW_009701554.1:20830-29087 GCF_000703405.1 Apaloderma vittatum
TGCATGAAGTCCAATCAACTTGATTGGGCATTATTCTACTAGAATGCAGTTATAAAGTTTGCTTTTTACTTGTGTGCCCCCCTTTTTTTTTTTTTTTTTTTTAACAATTACTCATTGCAAACATTGCTCCAAGAGCCGCACATCGCGCTGACAAGGTCTAAAATGATTTCTTCCGTGGTTTCAAAGCCTTTGGTTTTATGTTTTTATCCTATGATCCTCACCGAGACAGGTTTCCACTGCCGGCAGGGAGATTTCAACCTGCTTAAGGCTTGCAGAAGGGCCTCTTGCTCCTCGCTGAGTGTCCCCAACGTGCATCATCATGCCCTGCCAGCAGCTCCGGGTGCGGGGCTCCTGGGAGATTGACACCTCCGAAATGCCGGAGCGCATTGCTCGAATGACACCGGCGGCACAGCTACCGAGAAGCGAGAGGCACGGGTGCCAAAATCTATATCTGGGTGTGTACGCGAGGTGTGTGGTCTCTCGGGTATTTTGGGATGTGAAATGCCACTGGCCGCCGCGCAAGCATTCACGTCGGTAAAATAAGAAAGGTATTTTTTGTTAATCCTTTGCGAGTGCACTGTCATGTGCTAATTGGTCACAGGAAATGAGATGTAAGATGTTGGGGTTTACTGTCAGCTTGGGATGTCGAGTTAATACCTAAAAAGACCCAAATTCAAGCTACGTGCTCAAATGTTCTTCGCTTACAAGTGTGTTTCCCCAGCAGAGCGGCGGATTTCCCCGATATGGTTTGAACAGGGTCGCTGTTGTGAGGAACGAATAAAACTAAAACAAACAACGAGGCTCTGGTGTGTCCTGTTACTGGTGGGGAAGTGAAACGAGCTTCGCCCAAAGTTTTGACAACATCTCTAATGAACTGTGAACACTCGGGTGTTAGAAGCTGATACGTAACGCGTGCGCTTCGAATAGAACCAATAAAATCAAATTCCTCCTTTGTAATTTGTTTCTTTGTTATTGTACATATGTGACAAAGCTGTTTAGTTTTAAGATAAATTTAAGATAAATAGTATTTAGTTACTGGGAGGTCTTTGGTTTAGAATATTGGTATTTATTTACATACTCTGAGGAAAAAAAATCCCCACCAACTAATTTAGCTCTAGAGCTGCACTGTCCAGCTACAGTGTAGAGCTGTGCAGTCCTTGTGGCTTGAGGATCCCTGACCAGCAAAGAGGCAAAAATGGTCAAGAAAAGCTGAGGACGGCTTTGAAATGCTCATAGTTTCTAGGTCAGGGCTTGTTTAGCCATAATTTCTTGTTAACGTCTGGGGCATCCCACAGCCCCGTGAGTGCCTTTTGTCAGCGTTGCTGTGCAGCACTAAGAATAGTAAAATAAAAATCATGAATAAAGGGCTTGTGCTTTCTTTTCCAGTTAGTGCTGACTTCAGAGAGCGGCCTCCCAGATGAAATCCTGGCTCTGCTGACACCGCTCCGTGCGTGGGTTGGAAAGTTGTGCCACGCTCCTGGGCTCCGCTTCGCACGCACCAGCAAGTGGGTTCACTACCAGAGCGCCTTTTATTTCGAAGTTGTCGTACGGTTTGGCTTTTTTTCAGACAGGTTTCCCGACGTTTCTGAAATGCATCCCCGATCTGCCCTGAACCCCCGTGGAATTCCACCTCCTGCCCCATCTCCATGACATCCCCAGCTCGATGCTCTCCGCAGAGCTGGGCAGGGGAGCCCTGTGACCCTTCACATCTCTTCCTAAATCCACATCTCCCCAGCTCTTCTCCTCCTGCATGCCGGGGGGTGAGCGCAGGATGCCGAGGGCTGTGAGGAGGGGATGCACAATCTCTGTGACCGAGCTGGGACTTGACAGCAAAATTACACAGCAAGGATTTCGCGATGGGGGCTGGATTTGGGCCAGGAAAGTCAGCCTAAGGCCCCTTCTCTTGTGAAGAGCATCGCCTGCTCCCTCTGAACAAAAGCAGCCGGAGTGCAGGGTTTGGGTCTTTTCCAGGCGATGGCATTGCTGGAGCTGAGCTGCTCTGTCATGATACAGCTCGAGGAACTGCCCAAAATACGGCTCCCGAGGCTGTGCTGGCTTCTCCTTGGGGTCATCTTGGTGCCTGTTTCCCGTTTTGTTTGCAAGGTCACACCCCAATATGGGACGGTGCTGCCTCTGCAAATTAATTTCTTTGTTTCTCTGCTATGAGGTTCAGAAGCCACCAGGTTAAATATCCGGAGCTTTTACGTAAGTTGGGGTTTTTTTGCTTTAAGGCTGATTATGGCTCAAAGTATTTGGATAATTGGTCATGAAACAGCCGCCTTCTTGCAGGTAACTTCCTTGCATCAACACTAATTTAACTCAACGTGTCCCCCCCACCAACCCAGGCCCTGGGAGACCCTCCAGTGGTGCTCTGTGGCTGCAGGAAATTAAAAAGCAGAAACTCGAGGCTGAGAGAGCAGAGTAGGAAGGATGCCTGTGGCATGCTGCGGGGCTGGGATCGCTGCTCGGGCTGGAGATCAGTCCTTCACAGGACGGGCTCTGAAATGGGGCCAGCGAATAATCCTTTCCTTTCCCCAAAGAGGGGACTCAGGTCCAGTAAAGCGCAAAAATCGTATTGAAAGGGGCAGCGTCGGCAGCAGATATGCTCTGGGGATGGGGTCCCACAGGCAGCTCTGCAGAAATGTGCTAGAAAACAAAAGTTTATCTCAATTTGTTAGTTACAGCTCAGTCCAATCACATCAAAATTCCTTCTGCCCTTCCTCCTCCCAGCTCCCCAGACTGGTGGCCAAGGCGTGGTGATGGAGTGGCTGAAGAAGTTGAAGTTATCTGTTAATTAACCTCTCTCATGAGATCGTGTCTTATCATTTCACCTCCCCACCTGGAGCTTTGGGGAGTTCGGCAGAGCCAAACCGCGGGGCAGATCCCACTGGGCTGGAGTTTTCGGTTGGTTTATGTTCTCCCGATGGCTTTGCCCTGGGTCAGAGGTGCTTGCAGCACCCCTGGTTTTCGGCGGCAAGCACAACCGCTGGATCTGTCCCGATCCCTGCTCCGGCTCTGCCTTCACACCCAGCCTCACAGCCTGCCGGGTCCTCAGCCCCACTCTGCCTCTCCCTCGTCACACAAAACAATTTTGAAAGCCTGCAGACTGCACTTTCAGCAGCTTCTTATAGGTCTGTGCATCTCCTCTGGCCTTTCTCAGCCTCAGGTTAACGACAGGATTGCCAATTAACTGAAGCTAATGAGCACTTCTGCATGAGCTAGTTTCATTTTTTCACAATTGTTTGCTCCAAGAAACAAATATATGTGCCTTACTCAAAGCTGCACCTCGGGATTGGCCAAACATGTGTGTGTCCTGGAACAAGTGCTCACAGAGCGTCCAAACTAGCAAGCACAGAGACGCTGACTAATTGCAATAAATTGGCAATTGTTAACGCTCTTTCTGCTGAAGAACCAAGGCAAGAAGCAAACGTGGATGTGAGTTACCCTGCTGACATCAAAGGCTGTGTTTACGTAAGCGCTGCTTGTGCTGAAGAACTGTAGCTGAGTTGGACCCTTTGGTGAGCAACTGACAATTCGTTTGCAAATGAACTTTGGAGAGAGACCAGGCACAGCTGCCAGCGGTCCTCTGGTTAGAGCCAGGCCAGGCTGTGCAGGCTGCGGGGATGCTGCAGCCCCGGGAAAGGTCCCCAGAAGGAGCAGAGATCTCTTCTCTTCTGCTCCTGCACCATTTCCAGACCGGTGGTGGGTGCACGCATGAGGATGACCCCCCCTAAAGCATAAATGCGCAGCTCATCATAGGAGCGCTCAGCATTTTTTTGCTGTTAGGCACCAGTACCAGGGTGACACGATGGCAAGTTTTATTGTCCCACCTGCACCGAGCAACACTCGGGGAAGCCACGGAGCACCCGGCTGCCTTGTGGATGGTGCTCACGATCGGCGTCCTCTCATCAGCCCCGTCTCCGGGGCTGTGGAAGCCAGCAGCCAGTTGGGCTGGGGGCATTTCTCCAGGTGAGGTGCGGTGAAATCCTCCCACGTGCCACGGCCGGGAGGGGACAGGTAGAGGGACGGGGATCCAGCCCCACGGCTCAGGGTGGCTCCCAGCCTGCTGTCCTGCCCTGTGCCCCTGCCTGCCCCACGGATGGAATGCATTTCAGCTTCACATCCCTTCACTTACCCAATAACTATTGTTCCTTAAACGCAATTTTGCAGTCCTTTCCATGGCAGACCTTTTCCTCCTTGCATTTTTACCCAACTAGTTTAAGCGCCTTTTTAATGCTCAATTTTCACACTGAAAAATCCCTCTTGGTCACACTCCTTGATTTCCTCGTCTCACACGAGCCCGCTACTGTAGGCAAACCTCTGGGCCTCAATTATATATCCCAGTAATATATAGCCAGGCCTGGCTAATGTCAAGAAACCCAGTGAGGAGCGCCAGAGGTTTCCGAGAGCTCTGGCGGCAGAACCGGGCTCCGTGCGGGGAAGCCGGGCTACATCATGTGTTGGGATGCGGCCGGGACCCTGCGGCACTGGCCAGTGGCGTGTGATGGCAACTCGGTTCACATTTGAAATGGTCCTCGTGGGCAGAGGGACATGGTCAGGGATATTAAATACGAAAAGTGTGGGGTCTGGCAGCCCCAGGCAGCTGCCTGAGCACACGTCCTCTTGTTTCCAGGCCACAGATGCTTTCTGCATCGCTTTTTACGCCACCGAGCTTTGACTGAAGCTGTACGTGGGTCCCATCGCCGCCTGCCAGAGCGGCCACACCATCGTGGGTGCCACCATCCTCCTCCTCTTCCTTCCTCCCCCACACCTTGCCCACAACCCACACCTGGAGGGGACAACCGAAGGTCTCCAGCCTTGCTGTGTTCTCCAGCTCACCCAGCAGAGCAGCAGGATGAGGGTGAAGCACGGCTTTCCAGCTCCGTCACGGCAGAGAGGGGGGACCCCAAGCCCAGGAGCGGGGAGAGGTTTTGCAATCCCCTGTGCCAGGGGCTGCCCAGCCCAAGCAAGTCTTGTGACACTTGATGAGCAAAGACAAAAACTAATCATTCCTGATTTTTTAAGAAGCTTGGCCATTTTTTTTCTTTGTTTCTCCTTCCCTCAAGGAAAGGAGAGATTTTCTCTTTTTTACTACAGCAGAGTAAACATAAAACAACCCCTATAAAACAAAGGTCACGTCCTGTGCTTGGTCTGTGTGTATTTCTCTCTCCATCTCCTACTTAGTTTTCTCCTGACGACCCTGGAGGTTTGTTTTTCAGCAAGGAACTTACGTGGGCAATGAATGCACAGCCAGCATTTCTGTGTGTAATTAATTGGCTGAGTAGCCCACCAGAAGTGGGATGTTTATGGGCACAGGGCTCTTATAATGTTCACTTCTGAGCCATCGTTCCTCTAGCTTGGATTGTAAACTTACTTATCACCAGACTTTTATATGTTAATTATTCTGTGTCGCTGGGAGAAGGGAGGACACGTCGAAGCCCGTGAAATAATGAGTGGTTTAGGCATGGGGGGGAGCTGTCGGATGCTCCAGTTTGATCTGGCCGATTATAAAAGAGCAAATTGATGCACAGCAAAATGAGGAGACCTTTAAATCAGGGCAAGTGTGTGTTTTGTTGGTTTGAGCCTCCTGCGCTTGTGGAACTCACTGCCAGGAGATGCCTCGCCTGGGGACCACAAGGAAGAAAACCTGTAGGATGAGATTTGGCACCGTTCCCCCCAGAGACGCTTAAAGTGTTGAGGTGCTTTGAGAAAAAAAGAAAAAATCACTCGGCACAAATCTGCGAGTTTAAGAGCTTAAATGCCTTTGAAAATCTGAGCCAGGCACCACCAGGTTTGGGTGGAAGTCGATGGGACTTAACACCTGAGGGACTGGGGCCACTGGGAAATTGCATCCTGGCTGAGAATGCCTAGAATGGTGTTACTAGGGGGAAAAAACAGCAAAGAGGAAAATTCTTGAGGCTCTCCCAGTGCTTTCCTGTTCCAGGGATGCTATAAATACCCTGCAGAGCGCTGCCGTGCCACTGATTTCCAGCTCCAGGGACGTTTGGTGCTTGCCTTTACCTCCTGACCTGAAGGGACAAGTGCCCTGAGCCCCTTGGCATCCCAAGAGACAACACCTCTTTGCCTAAAATTTGTTTTAAAATGGGATAGGGCAGGCTAAAAGCATTTTTGCTGAAGGTGCAGGAGGCTGTTTATACCTCTCTGTGTATTGTTATTTATTAATTGAAGCCTAAATTAGCCCTCAACAGGTTAGCAGTATTTAATGCAGAGAGCTCAAACATGCAACGCATTCTTGGCATGTTTCCCTTTATTAATTAAAAACGTCTTTAAAACACTCTGCCTTCCACCTTGGAGCAATAAATTTCCACCTTGAGGAAATAATTTCCTTGTTGTATTCCATACAGAGACGTTCTGTTAGCTGCGATCCCTGCTTTAGCGTAGGCCCCATTCAACCTTATTTCGATTTCAAAACAAGCTTTTAGAATGCCAGGTTGTTCTGTTAGGAAAAAAAGAAGAAAAAGAAAAAGAAAAAGAAAAAGAAAAAGAAAAAGAAAAAGAAAAAGAAAAAGAAAAAGAAAAAGAAAAAGAAAAAGAAAAAGAAAAAGAAAAAGAAAAAGAAAAAGAAAAAGAAAAAGAAAAAGAAAAAGAAAAAGAAAAAGAAAAAGAAAAAGAAAAAGAAAAAGAAAAAGAAAAAGAAAAAGAAAAAGAAAAAGAAAAAGAAAAAGAAAAAGAAAAAGAAAAAGAAAAAGAAAAAGAAAAAGAAAAAGAAAAAGAAAAAGAAAAAGAAAAAGAAAAAGAAAAAGAAAAAGAAAAAGAAAAAGAAAAAGAAAAAGAAAAAGAAAAAGAAAAAGAAAAAGAAAAAGAAAAAGAAAAAGAAAAAGAAAAAAAGAAAGAAAATGGACCTTTCTTCTTCTAAAAAAATATATTTGGGATTAATGTGCAGGCTGTGAACCACAATTCCCTCTTAATAAAAGGTCATAGGGCTCCACAGCAGTTCCTGAAGCAGCTGGAGAAGATTTGGCAATAGAAAATGAGGTGATGGACCTACTCAGGACCAGCCTGGAGCTGCTGGGAGGGTTTTATGACCCTCCTGTCATCCCCAGCTCTGGGCGGCTGCTTTGCTTTATGACCAGCCCAAACCCTCCCAACGCCATGACCTAACTTGGCAAAAATGTCCCCTGGTTTTTTTGGAGGTTGAACAGCTTTTGTTCTAGTCCCAGGGAGACTTACGTGTGCAGGGAGGCTGGAAAACCCTCCGCCAGTTCCTGCAGGGATTTGCACCGAGCTCGGTGGATTTCGAGCTGGTCTAGGCTGGGCTTTTTGAGCTGGTTCAGGCAACGCCGTCGTGAGGGTTGTCTCCTGCCCTAGGTGTAGCGTGGTGGGAGGATCACCTGGAGCAGGCAGGATTGCAAATTCAGAGGGGGAAAGCGCTGAAGCTGATGGCAAAGAAAGAGCTCTGCACGAGCCGACTTAAACTTCTGAGGAACGGTGCTTAGTTTTTTAAAAAGCAAGTAACAAGAAGAGGAAGATTTCCTATGGCTTGTGAGTGACGCTGCGGTTCGGAACCAGCTCTGAGCTGCTTAACTGCACTTGCAGGTCAGTGACTGGACAGACTTACAGCGCGAGATGGATCTTTATGGGTTTACAAGCCGTCACGTGCTCATCGCTGTGTTCACCTTGCTGGGCAATTTCGTCTTTTTCGGTGCGCTGATTGCGCGCGTGATTACCAAAACCCAGGCCACGAGCTCTCCACACCGGGGTCCTCTCAGCCACATCCCTTTTCTGCCCCTGTTTAACCCGGGGCTGCTCTCATGGTCCTGCAGCTGCCTCTGGCCCTTCTGCAGCGAATCCCAGCCTGGACCCAGGGGCTGGGTGTGCTGGGGAAATATGGCAAATCCTCTGCAAGAGGCATGTCCTCTCCTGCAGCTACCGATGACCGGCCCCAAGGTGGTCTCGCTTCGCACCTCTCACTGCTGCATGGGGCTGGACCGAGGGTTTTTTGAAGCCCAAGTCTCCTTGACCCATCAGCTCTGGGAGCTCCTCGGGGACTTACTCGCATCCCTGTGGTTTGGCATGGGCAGGGCTTGACTCAGAAGTACCGACAGGACTGCAGAGCACCACAAGTGTTTGTGGTGTAGGCCAAGAAACAGGAGATCCTGAAAAAACAGAGGAAGAACTTGGACAGCCAAGACATGCCATAGCAACCTGTGGTCACCTGTGGGCAGACAGCAGTGTCAGATGTTAACAGGGCAAGATGTGGATGAACCGCTTTCAGTGGAGAAACAAATGTCCTTAT
>NW_009701554.1:29118-31253 GCF_000703405.1 Apaloderma vittatum
GCCCATTGTCACAGTAACTCAAGCTGCAGATCCTGTGTGCCTCTTTGGTAGGTTCATCACACATGCAGCTGAAAGTATCGTGATGGCACAGAGCGGCTAAAGCATTACAGAGGTGGAGGAAAACTCTTAATAGGTTGTGATGTGTTTTGTCTGAGTTTGTTTAACTTCAAAGAGACATTTAAAAAGAAATACTTTTAGGTCATGTCGAGCCAAGAACCCTGTTCAGAAATGGCTTGGACTCGCTTTCTGCGAGCGCTCGAGGAGGGTCGTGCTCCTTCCCGCGCTCTCGCAGCCCGTTGATGTGACTTATCCAAAATGCTACTACGAGCTTGAAACACATGCTGCGACGTCTGTAGGAGAGCTGTGCGCTGCTTGATAAAGGGCTTTTGCAAAGCTGACTTGAAATAAATGCAGTAAAGCTGTCACTGAAATGTAAATGATTAGAGCAACGTGACTCCCTGTTTCTCCCCAACTCTTCTGCCTATTCTCGCTTTTAGCAAATGTAATTTAAAAATAATCAGTTCAGGATGGCTTGGTTGAGAGTGTTCTTGCCTTTGGGCCAGAAAATTGTTGGTTCAAGTACTAGAGTGAGTGACCAGTTTGGGTCCCACCTCAAGGGTAGGGGAGGGGGGCCCTGCAGAGCTGCAGGACCTGCCTGCTTGGGTGGGCACAGGTATTGCCATCCCATCTGCTCCCAGGAGCAGATGCTCCTGCACCACCTGGCACCTGCCCCAAAATGGCATTGGGGATGAGGGGTGGCGGACGACCCCACTTCCAGCCCACAAATGGTGCGAAGCCAGTGAAGGGGTCACATGTGTCACCTCCTTCTCGCTAACACCTTTTTCTTCCTGGGTTTGTTCTTTTTCATAGTGTAAAATCACTCAGGGTGAAGACTTCAGTGAGCTGCTAGATGGCATCACAAAGACTTGACATCACTCCAATATCATCGTCATGGAAGGGTTTTGTTTCACCATCCCGTTTATTGATCTGTGTTTGCCATTCCTGGACCTCCAGGGGGACACACTGAACAGGGCAGTAGCAGTGGAGCCAGCGAGTACAAGAGAGACCCCAAGTTACAAAACCAGATGCCCTTTTGATGCACTGAATTATTTTCTTGGAAGAAATGGACATTTTGAGGCTGTTCTCCCTAGGGAAAATGCTACTGGTCTCAGTACAAGCGGTGCTGAGAGCTTAGGAAGGTACCAACGTACAGCACGTGCTAGAAACAAGACTAGTTTCCTCCGCATCCCAAGGGTTAACACCATTTCCCAGTGCCAGGCAGTGTCCATCGCACTGGGATGGATGCCCATCCCATATGGACTCAGTTTCCTGCAGGCAAATTCACCATTCCTCAGCACTTCTCCACTGCGTCCCGGCCCCAGCGTGTCCTGGGGTTCCCAGAGCCCCCTGAGCGTCCTCTGTTTGCACAGCCCTGAGCAAAGCTCCATCCTCCTGCTCTGGGCCCGTGTTCCACCCCGCAACATCCCTGGGAGAGAGGCAGGAGCGCATCCCTGATTTATGGGGACGGTGGTGTTGCAGGAGGGGTTTGAACCCAAGTTTGGGAGGTGAGGGTACAGGAGGAGAGGACTTGCCCTCTTATTGCAACAGCAGTCCGGGCTGACCCATGTTTTGCCCCATGTATGGACTTCTGCTGTTCTCCTCTGATCTTGTGGGAGGAAAATATTTACAAGGACATTAAAGAAAATCTGCAGACCCAGGGGGCTCAACAGTGTGCAAAATACTTGGGACCTTTCCACTGCTCCTCGCCATGCCAGGTGAACGGAGGGATGGTTGCAGGGGATGCAATGTGACTTCCCATTTTGCATGGAGTTTGGATTTTTTGCCACACTTTCCTCTCACTGCAGGCTGCAACACCCTTATTAGGAACACACCAAGGTATTGAAAGAGGTTGCGAAAATCACGAAAGACAAAAAAAATCTCTGCCAGATCATGAGAAGATGTGAAGTTAAAAGCCCTTCAGGCAGAACACGATCCTAGGTGGCTCTCAGCTCCTCCCTGCAACCTCCTCTTCAAACCTTCACTAAAATCAGCCAGAAACTTTTGTAATTAAAAATGATTCAGCAAATATCTATTCTCCTTTCTGCTGGAAGTGCAGCCACTGGGGCTGCCCCGCC
>NW_009701554.1:31275-31636 GCF_000703405.1 Apaloderma vittatum
TGGAGAAACCGTGGGCCGGGAAAGGATCACAGCCCGGGTCCTTTTCCTAGAAACCCTGTGGCAAGGCTGGGACTAGAGCCCAAGCCTCCTGCGTTCCCCCTGCCAGCTCCTTCTTTCGAAGAACAAGCAGCCCCGGCGTTGTGAAGGGGCTGCTCCGAGTCAGAGCTAACCGACCCGCGCTGAGGAAACGGATCGCGCTGTCTCTGAAGGGAGCAGCTCGTTTCTGTGCTCGGGCGATGATTAAGCATCTTGGCATAACCCGTCCGGGGTTCATCTGGTGGATTTAATGCAAACACACCCACACGGCTCCGGGTAATCGGAGAAGGAAAGAGGAGACCTGCAGAGCAGCAGCCGTTCCTCC